>NW_024884844.1:3561068-3619951 GCF_019232065.1 Centrocercus urophasianus
TTAATTCTTAGAGAGTTTTTTTTATTTAAATGTGAAGGGTCGAGGCTGCTGCTTTTTTTTTTTTTTTTTTTTTTTTTTTTTTGCCTCAAATGAATAAATATTTTCCAGAAAGCAAACACAATTTCCCTCTGTGTACAGCACACAAGGGAGAGAGAGAGAAAAGAATACTTGACCCCGGGACAACGCACTGCTCTTTTTTCCGTTGTCTGGTCGTGGTGCAGGAATGTGCAATCTGCAGTCTCAACTGGCAGATGCACAACTTTTGTTTGCAGAGCTGACTTCATTATTCCTGCTGTAGGGGTGGGCTGGCTGGAGATGTTTGGGATATAGGCGGTTCCTGCTCTTCCTGTTGAATCATCCATGTTTTTGGCCTGGTCCGAACTAGCAGTAGCATCACTAAGCTCAGATCCAGCTTTAGGGAATGACAGAACAGCTGGCACGTTTTAACCGTAGCTTTTTTAGCACCAGCTCTCATTATCTCAGCCTTATCGTGATTTTACTTCACCCCGATCCCTGGTTGTGTTTTGTCATCTGCTGTGACTGTAGCCTCTTTGGACCTGGGTCATCTCCTCACAAACAGTGGGGCAGAGATGGTTTTTACTGGAGCTTTAGATAGCGCTATCGCATTACAAATAGTTATGAGCTAATGTTATATATCACCCTGGAGCTAAAAATCCCAGCTGCCCACCAGCACTTAGCCATATTTTACTTTTGAAGGCTGCTGTAGTGCTGCACCCCCTCCTTGTATCGCCCTAACGACTGTCTTCCCTTATTTACCTCCTAGAGCATCTGCCCTGGCCAGCTGATTCCCTTGAGGTTAAGGCAAAGGCTCTGAGGATGAAAATGATGTGTCATTATGTAATTAATTCTGTGTTTATGTATGCAAGATAGTCTGGGCAGCCCTAACATTTGCGTTTTCTTTGGAACTTTTGAATTGATCTTCTCATTTGTCTAGTACAAGAAAGCTTTTTTTTTTTTCTCCTGATTTTCCAAAGTGAAATGTCTTTGTTTTCTTAATAGAAAACCCTAGTTCCACTGTATCCAAATATGATATTTCTATTTCACTTGCAACCACCCGTGGGGTTTCTGAACCACAGACCTACAGCACTGTAAGAGACTCCATCATGTGCAAATTAAAGGGATTAAAACCAAAACTCTGCAGAAAGGGAAGGCAGCAACTTAGGACTGACTTTAGAAGTGAGGTTGATGCAGGGACACTTTGCACCCTGTCCACAGGTGGGTTGCCCCTCGCGTCATTCGTTGCTGATCAAACTGCTGACCATCCCATCCATCTCCTGTCCCCTTCCACAACTCAGAGGGAAACTTTCCCTTCCTAACACTATCAGTCTGCTTCTGTTCTCATCCCCTTTCTGTGTTATTTATCTTGCTAATTCTGTAAAACATTCATGAGAAACATAGTTTCCAAGAAGGATGCTAGGCAGAATGAAGTTGGTGCTGTATATATGAAATTGTGATCTGTAATCTGTATGTTCTCTACTGTGTTGCTCACGATTATTAAATAAGGATGTTGCTGGATGTATTTACTAATATCAAACAGACAATGCAGGTTTTTTTTAACCATTTATTTCTGTTGATCCCTCATCTCACTTGGAAATGAGGAAACATGTTGGCATTGAGTTGGAGATGCAGGAGATGAAGGAGAGGTGAAGAGGAAAGACTAAAGTGTCTGTGACCAGAAAACTCCCCAGAGGAAGTTTGGTGTTTTCAGATCTCATTAGGTTGCTTACCTTATCTTACTTTCCTAGTATTTGATTTTTGTTAATGCTTAGAAATCTTGCAATTCTGAATTAATGTTGGCTCATCTTGGATCTGAAGCAAGGATCAGCTCATTACTATGGCAGAGCTCAACTTCTTTGTATCATGACACTCCTACAACTCACTGACCTGGGTGGTGGCTCTACCAAGGCCTCTGATCCTGCCTTCTAGTTAGTATAGATTAAAAAAAAAAAAAAAAAAAAGGCATTAAAATTTAAGTCATATGACTGTAATGAGAAGGTTATTTCCCCTTCCCTCGTGAGTTAAGTTCTGTTGCAATTGCAGCTCACTTTGTCCTGTCCGTCTTTTAGTCTCATTAGCTGGCTGGGCCACAGAGGAATTGAGGAGAGAGAGTTGGGGGTTTTATCTGCATGCTGTTCCAGCGTGGAGGATTCAATGAGATGATGACTTGTCATTTTTTATTAATGAGCTGGAGCCTGTTTCATTATAGATGTGTGGAATGAGCTCTGGGTGGCTGCAGGGGGAGGGCTGGCATTGAAGATGCACCTTCCAACGTGAGTTTTCTTCTGCTTGGTCTTAGCAAATTGACTGAGCACATTGCCAGCATGCTACCAGACAGCTGAGGTAGCACTTAGCTCCTGTTTCCCACTGCCCAAGCCTCTGTGTTTCAGCTCCTGATGAGCAGCCTCAGAGGAGGAATGAATATTCAGTGATGTTCAGCAATTAGCCAATTAGCCATCGTGAGGGGGTTTCTAAGGGACTATCCCATAGGGCCTGGCTGGCTGACACACTGGTGGCTGAGGAAAAGGTTTCCATAGTTCTTGAGCTCTTTTTGTGGGCCAGAGGAACACAAATAAATAGTCAAGCTTTAGGAGGTGTCAGTGACAGTAATCTAAGCCTTTTGGAAAGTCACAGATTGCAGCTAGAGGCAGAATGGGCATCACTGAACTCAGCTATTGTACCGTGTATATTATGTGTTTAAATTTGCAAGCTCTTTGCTCCTTACAGAGATAGGTAACCGTTTAGCATTAATCTCAGTGCAGACTGTCAGAGAAAGACATGCAATTGGAGTAGTCCTTCGTGTTCTTCTTAATCTAAAGGGAAGGTCATTCAGATTGAAGTTATCTGGCTGCTCTTTCTGTACAGAAGAGTATAAATTCTGTGTGTTTGGCAGTGGTCTCCCAGCAGGAATGTGTGGTGTGTACCTCTGTGCCATGCTGTTGCGCTGGCCAGTGCACAAGGTTCTTCTTAACATCAAACCACCAACTGGGAGTGATTAAGGAGGCATTCCGGAGAGACCTAGGGAATTATTAATTTAATATCTATTATTGAATAAGGGGAAACTTTCCTACTTTGTATTTATGCTTTCCCTGAAGTAAATTCTGGACAAAGTTATGTTCTGGTGATGTGCAGAGGACAGGACATGCTGTTTTCCACTGTTGTTGTTTATAATCTTGCAGTGTGGCTCAAATGTCTGCAAGGTAGCTGTACAATTGTATACAGACAGAAATAAAGATGTGCTGCTCCTGCCTTTGCTGAAAACTTTCTTTTCCAATATTTTCTAGGTCCTCAAGTCTTTTCACATGGTTGGGTACCATACAGAAACTTAAATAAGAACTCTGAGTGCTGCTTGGTATTCTCTGCTTGCAGGGAAACAAAAGATCAAACTGTCCTTTCAGGAAAAGTGCATGCTTGAAAGGGTTAATGCAACAAACAGACCTAAAGGAATCTTTTCCCCTTGTAAAATATGCAGCCAGCATGACAGCAGTATTCCCAGAGTCAAGTTATCTTTTACATTAGTGAATGTTGTTCCTAAAGCTTTAGCTGCAGTAATAAATGATTCATGGTAACCACACCTTTGTGCACAGCCGTCCACTTGATGTTCAGTCCGTATGCTACATCAAGAAGCCTTGTGCAGGAGTGCTATGGCTCCAGTTCAGCAGCTTTCCCCCAGTAACTGACAGGGTGAAAGGCATTCGAGTAACAAATGGTAAGTCGAAGAGAAGGGTTTCTCTTCTGCCTCTTAAAGTGTAAATTAGCGGTGTGTGTTTGTGCTTTCTGTGCAGCCCAAGTTTGATGCACGCTCCTGGGAGTCTGGATGGGGAGAGGAGGCTAAAGAAGAGACGACTGAGTTTATTCTCTTTGGGAAAGAAGAAAATAGCAAGAGAAGTTTAAAAGTTGTGCGTGTCAGTCCTTCAAGTTGTTCCCCACCATGCAACTAATGAGACCTCACAAAATGTGTACGCTGTCAGGAAGCGAGGCAGACCCCCTAACAGAAAGGCTCCAAATCAGATGGCATTCAAGGTAGAGCTGCAGGGCAGGTCTGCCCCAACCCCAGCTGTCTGCTAATGCTGCTAAGTGCCCACCTGGGGACTGAGATTAGCCCACACCTTTCCCAAACCCAGTGTGACTGTGGACCCAGATCTATTCTTCTGGAAGAAGGTGACTGGCCCAGGTGGGAGTTCTGCTCCAGATTTGGGAAGGCCAAGGTTCAGTCCCTGCTGCTTCTGTCGTGGTGGGACCTGTGGCTCTGCTGGTAGTTCTACACTGGAGACGACTGAGAGGATAACTGCTAGAGATCAAGATCCTGTAATTGCTGAAGATAGATTTGTCTGAGCACTCAAATTCATGGAAGATTAAAAAATCTAGAAGGGAATCTTCAGACTGGGGTAACCAAGGTAGATACAAGGTTTAACCCAATTAGAGAGTAACATTTCATTTGTAGCAGGGTATTAGACCAGGACACTGAATGATGATTAAGACCTTCAGTGTATTTTGAGATCCAGTGAGGACTGGGAAGGGGAGACTTAGACTAGCCTGAGAAGTTTCTTGGCAATTTGGAGAGGAATCCAGAACAAACCAGGACAGCGTACAACCACTTTAAGACAAACACTATCAAAAGGAATTTGAATCAATTCATTTGCTTCTCTACAGAGAGTCAAGCAGGGCACACTTTTTGGTTTTGATCTAGAGTCAACTTCCAAATAGCCCCCAAAATCACTCCTGTTATGAATATTCCCCATGCAGGTGTGAAGCATTATGCCAAGTGTTCAACTGACTTTCCCAAAGTCTGGTTTCAGAGGGTCACAGCTCCACAGAGCAGCAGGCATAATGTATTGGTGCCCTGCCTTTTACGTATCTCTCTCCAGCGGTTCATGAATAGTAAGCATAGTGGGTTTTACAAGGACAGATATGGAATAGTCTCCATTGCATTTGAGTAGAAAGTGCAGTGTACAGTTGACATAGCACAGTCTTGGGTGTTTGCTGGTTTAAAAGAAAAAATGATTTCCAACAATTGAGGCTTTTTTCTTACCAGACCAATCACAAACTTTTGAAGCATGAAATGAATTTCAGTGGTCCTTGCCAATAAACTTCTTTCTCTGATATTGGTTTTTATGAAATGGCTATAATCTTTGCAGGTAATGAATGAAAGCTACACTACAAAGACCCACCTAACATTCTTCTTCTTGATTTATGGTGTATTGGTTAAAATAGTAAACTGATAATGATCACAAAATAGCGATAAATCACTATGGGCTGATGTATCTGAAACAATAGAAAATGTTCTGGAGGAAGAAACTTGGAGCTAGTCGGGAACAGCTGGGAGTTCTGCAGGTATGAAAGATACCAGGGAGTCCTCAAAAATACAAATTAAGAGACTCTTTTTCTTTGTTTCTGTCAGGGTTGGGCTGTTCCTCGCTTCTGAGTGAAATAAACTTTAGACAGTTACGATAAATTAAGGTTCCCGTGCCCCCACTGTATCAAATCTAATTAGAAAGTGTTAGTGGAAATCCATTGAAGCCAAAATCAGGTCTGGATGTGATCGTTTCATTTTGCACAGTTCTTCAGAAAACTGGTATTTAGATCTCATTCCAGCCCCCAGAAATCACCCTTGTGGATAAATTTATGCATGTGCACAGTCTGCTAAAGGTGAAACAAAGTTCCTAGGTAACACAACTTCTTTCTGTCCATCACATGTGTTTTCAAACCATCTGTATTTTTAGTTTTTAGTAGTCAGGTAATGGTAATACATTCTGACTCAGATATGCTGTAGACTCTGAGATGCCAGTAGATAACAGAAAAAAGATGGAGCAAAAGGCAGTCCAACCTAAAAGTAGTTTGAAGAGACCATGACATCTCCTAAAGTCTCCTGAGAACCAAAAAGTTCTCTGATCTTTAGTGGAGTTGACCTATTCCAAAATGATCTTCCTAGAAAGGTTTTGGGTTAAATTCTCCCTCTTCTCTTGTCTTATAGTGGTAACTTTCTTTGGACTTGGTGCTAATCATACCAATGAGCCAGTTTCTGATTGGTACTAGCTTGCAAAAGGCCTCTTTTGTTCTTGTTAGAGTATCTAACCTCTAAATCTATTTAATACCCTTTCCCTGGTTGTCCATCATTATGACACATGATTTTCCAAAGGATTTACTATTAGTTAGCAGCACAGGGCTTTCTCCCTGGGGTAGCAGCTACTTGCAGTGAAGAAAATGCATGTTCAATGTAGCAATTTGTCTTTTTTTATATATTTATTATAAGAGTAAATGAGTTATTGTGGGGGACTTCAATATTATTGCAAATTAGGTGCTACAAGCCAAGCCGTGCACATTTGTTATGTTTCTAGGCATACACAGCATGCATAGCAGTTCAAAAATCAGCAGTCATATTATATCTAGGCCTCTTCTTGGGCAGCTGCTACTTTGCAGGTATTTTTGTAGCGTGGCTGTTCCATAACTCTGCTTACTTCAAATGAAGGAAGGGGAGAATCTGTCAGAAAAGTGATTGCTATAAAAAAGGTTTTGATGAGCATAAGGGCATGAATTATAAAATCTCTCAAGATTTAGTTTCCAAAGTAGGCATGGGCTAATGAATATACAGAGAGCATTGCTTGTCATATATTCCTTCTATAATAGTAATTTATGAGCTGTTGTGCATTTTTTCACTTGCACCTTTCTGGATATACTTACAGGCTGAAAACTTATTGAAATTATAAATTGCTCTTTTATTCAGAAAAGTGTGCAGAATCAGGCAAAGCACACAGAACTGAAACCTGCACGACCTCCACTTCAACAAGGGACTTAAATTAACTGCTGAAATTTCAGTCAGCAGAATTAGTCAAATGTTTTGGTTTAAGGGAGCGCTTAAGCAGCTCATTGGAGCCAGAGTCTCTCAGTGCTGGGATTTCTGTCCCAGGTCAGTCTTCTGAGTTTCTGGTTCTGATCAAACCTGACTCTTGGCAGAACAAGTTCTTATCATGTAATTTCATCTCACAAGGATGCAGGAATGGACAGCAGGGCAGGAGTACCCTTCTCAGGTCCACTGCTTCCCCAGTTGAGTCCTTTTCTGTAGTTTAGCCATCAACCTAATCCTGGGTTTAGAGACTAATCTGGATTAAAGCTCTCTTTCTTTTGATGTTCCTGCAGGACAGGTGGTGTCTGGTGGGAGGGAGAGAGCATCCTGAGTACAAAACATTAAGGAAAAAATTTCTGAACATTCTTCTTGTCTGTGTCAGCTTTTAGAAGAGAAGAACAGACAAGAAAGTGGAGCCCTTCTGCATCTCTGCTCTCCTACTTTTTCTTTCTTTCTTCCAAGAAGAGAGAGCCCATGTGTCATGTTTCATGTAATACTGCTTATATTCATCACAGGTGACCTGGATCATTTGTACTTGTTTTTTTATAGTCTCTCGACATACATTGTTTTCTCTGGCTTGAAATATAACACATTAATGAGGAATGTATCTGTTCAGATGCATGCAGTCAGCTCGTGAAAGATGCTCTGGTAGCACTTTGGCTAGTTTGTCAACAGCTAACATTTTGGCAGACGCAGGGAAAAAAACATCCCCAGTTCATATGAAAGACCAAGAAAAGCTGATGTTAATCTGTAGGGAGCCATGTTTACGTATTCTGGAGCTCACAATGCAATTACATGCATAGTAATCTCTCCAGTCCAAACTCCAGTGAAGCAGCTATCGCTTCCCAATTAATGTATATCTGCTTCTGATAGTGTTACCTTGATGTTTCTCTTCCCTCTTTGCTGGTAATGGGTTGGAGCCATTGTGGCCAGCAGCCTGACATTTCACCTGAGTTTTCCTGTTGCGTATGAGTAGCTGGTGCTCAGCAGTGCCCATTTGGGTGCTTTGCTGCAGGAAGCCCCTAGTTGCTGGTCGCTCTCTTGTCCTGATATTCCTCATCTGCTGCGGTGATGCATTACTATGAAAAGGGGTTATTTTCAACTATTTCCCTATATAAGATCTGGAGTTGCTAATTTTTAGAACAGCGTGACCAAGAACTGCTGGAGGTCCTAGGTTTCACTGCTTGTTTGGCCACCAGTTACAGTTTTGTGCTTGCGTGCTGTGGGGGTGCCCTGAAAAGTTCTTAGAATGTAAGTTTATAGCTACTGGCTTACGGCTGCCTCAATAAGCATTGTACTAGGATCATTTTGCTATATTATATTGGATGTAGAGGAGTACTGGGAACAATTTGGTTGTGTTCCCAGTTAGGCAAGCTAGAAAGACCTTTTGGATGGACAAATTTGGGGAGGAAAAAAAACATTTCTATTTCTTCATCAGGAATAAGAGAAGAGAAAGTATGCACTTACTGAGAATTTGTGAGACTTAAGCAGTTGTGGAGTACAGTCATATCGCTGCATGAATGCAACTTCTTAATATACAGTCATCTAGAAAGCTGTCTCAGTGTTGCAAAAATAACTTTATTTGCATGTTAGTAAATGTTCAGTATCAGTGGATTATGGGTACTGATCTGGAGTGGCATACTAAGGACAAAGAACATGAAAAACTGCGTCTTGAAATCCATCTAAACTTGAATAGTTTCAGTCTCAAGGGGCAAAAATGTGTTACACGTACTCTTGTTGAGTAGTAATGAGTAGTTACTACAGCTAGAAATCAGCATGCCTCCAAGACAGCTCAGCAGCTTCTTGTGAGTGAGATGAGCAGTGGTGTCGTACCTGCAACAGAAATACTTATCCCCCAACATCCCTGTGAGCTGATGTGTTTCCAGAGTCCAGGGATGCCTCTTGATCCTTATTTGTATTCTCATTTTGGAGATGAAATTGTTTTCCAATTGCTGTGCTTTTTAAATAACCAGTTGTAACTTCTCATCCAGAGACTGAGCCAGTTGTTTGGTTTAACTGAATTGGTTGTGTATATGTAGGTGCTTTCTGCTTCACAGGATTTTGTGTGTATGTGTTTTTAGGAGAATCTCTGCTGTTAGGGATGCTTTTCTCTTGTATACAAGCTCTTTATTAGAGCTCACATGATATGCTCTGTAAGAGCTGAGAAACAGAAGAAGTTCTCTCAGCAGTAGGAAGTCTTTATTGCCTTTAATCGTTCAGCATTACAAAGAAGTAGTTTTGTCATCTTCTTTCCATGCATCACTCCAATATAAATGCATCTTTTATGTTAGCAGATTTGACCAAGCCAGTATGTTATTTCAGCTACTTTTCATTAACAACTTGGGGTATTTTAGCTGTGCAGTAGCTTTTCCTTTGTGTTTCTATGCTACTTTGCTATTGAATGAAATTTAATACATTGCTTATAATTAGCACTGAGGAATGCTACCCTATCATCAGTTCACTGCTACGAGACTCGTTCGAAGATTTCAACAAAGAAAATATTCTTTGCTCTTGAAATGCTTTGCAGTTCCGCCTAGGCTGCTCAAAATAAACATTGTTTTTGAACCAAAGTTCCCCCTCAGCTCCCCTCCCAGCAACCTTCCAAAACAAACAAAATATTTTCAGTGGCCATCAGATAGAAATTTGACCCTAATTACGTACTTTGTCTATTCATGGTGTGTAGTAGGGGTCTAGAGAATGATAGTTTGCAACTGAATGCATTTTAACTTAGCATCAGGTGTGGGCAGAAATTACACAGCATGCAGCATGTCTGTTGAATAGTATAATGGGAATTATGTGCTCTTGTAAGCTACAATTTGCATATGTGAAATGAGGTGGGATTTTTTTTCCATGGTGATTAGCAGTTCTATGACAAGCCCAGAAGCCCTTACTCAGCTGTAACTCCTGATGCTCAGTCATTGTTCATATATTCATCATATAAATGCACTGACAGACTATTTTAGTAAATGTAGTAATAAACAGCAGTAAATGTATTAACTTAGCTATGGTTTTCCTTATACCTGTGCACACCCGACTGGGGTCGCTTGATGGCTCTGAAGGTTGAGATCTGTTGGTGGCACCTGGAAGGTGCTCCAGGTCAGTGCTGGTGAAGAAGAGTACTTTTGGAGAGGTGACTCATTCAGCAGAAGGACTTTGTACTCTTTGACTCTTCTCTGTTTGTCGTGGCCATGTTGCGCTGGCTTGGTTCTCATACCACAACTTCTTTTCCTAAGCTCAGTGTGACACATTAAGTTGGCATTCTTCCCCAGGTCAATGCCTCTTCTGAAATCAAAATTAGGAATAATAATAGTAGTGTTGTTTTATTTCCCTTCAGTGGTTCCTTTCTGTTTCCTTGTTTTGAATTCAGTTTACTACTTTGGTTTCTTGAAAGTATAGGAAAATTTTGTGGTACTTCTGCACAGACACTGCAACTTAAAATAAGGGAGAGAGAGAGAGAGAAGGAGGAGATGGTTTCTTAGTTACAGGGCTGCTAGTTTGTTTGTATTGAAAAACAGACTAACTCTAAAAGAATGCGCTGTAATTTGGATCACAGATCTAATTTGCCTGAGTCTTAAGTGCAGCCATGCATTAGAATGTTTGCAAAAATTAAAACTTTGAGATGTGGGAAGAGATTGACTTTCACTCGTCATTTGTGCAAACATTTTCATCTCCCTCGCAGAAGACTTATGAAGTCTCTTGAAGCCCAGATGTTTAGAAGTTCAGACTGAGTTTTCCTACGGTCCCAAGGTAAGCAGGGACAAACTTCCAAATGCAAATCACGTCCGCAGCCTCTGTTCCTGTTTTGATTAAAACCTATGCTTCCCAATTCTGCCACATGAGCTACAAGAAATATGCTATGGTGGGTCCTGCGGCCTCACCTTAAGCACTGCGTGCAGTTTTGGGCACCACAGTATAAGAAGGATATAAAACTATGAGAGAGCATTCAAAGGAGAGCTACGAAAAAGGTGCATGGTCTAGAGGGCAAGTTGTATGAGGAGCAGCTGAAGTCTCTGGGTTTGCTCAGCCCAGAGCAGAGGAGCTGAGTGGAAGCCTCATGGTGCCTGCAGGTCTCACGGGGCAGTGCTGTGCTCTGCTGTCTGTGGGCATGGAGCTGTGTCAGGGGAGGGGCAGTCGGGGGTTAGGGAAAGAGTCTGCACCAGAAGGCAGCGGGCAAGGAACAGGCTGCTCAGGGCTGTTGGCATGGCCCAGAGCGGCAGAGTACAAGGAGTGTCTGGAAAGTGCTCTCAGACATAGGATTTGGTTTTTGGGTAGTCCCGTGTGCAGCCCACAGTTGGACTTGATGATCCTCGTGGGTCCTTTACAACTTTGGATATTCTATGAACCTGTGATTTTTTTAGCCAAAAAATGAAATGTAAATGAAGCACCAATTTGTTGAATACTTCCCGGTCTGAAATGACCGTGCCTGGATGAGAATGCTGGTGATGACAGTGGCATCTCAGCAATAGAGGCTTTTATGTGAGGGAGGTTAAAAAAAAAAAAAGAACTGAACTAAACAGAAAAGCTGCTATTTTAATGCATTTGTATTATTGTAGGTTGCCTGGCTTGAGGCAGATATGCTGAACATTTCAATAGTATGAGAATTTTGTGCAAGCTATCTGGAAACAGCACAGATAGAATCTCAAGTTGGACTTTCAAGATGTTTTAAAATGCTCTTGATAGACTTTCCTGAGTGTGGTGAGGCTTACATCCTCTTCAACCTGCTCTATATAGGGTACAGGTTTGGAGTGTGGCTTCCCTCTGAGGCACTCTCCCAGACATTTGGATGCTGTGCTCCTCATACTAGTGAATGGCATGCCATAAACAGGCTATTTTATGTTTTGCACACACCCATTCATCAATGGCTTCCTGCTTGGGAACTGTGGTATTCAGACACATTAGTGGAAGCAAAGACATGTAAACACATTTACACCCATTAAGTCAAGGCCAAGAAAATGTTGGCCCATTCCCACCAGAACTCGCTCCTTGCTCACTAACACAAGGTCCAGCTCGTGCTGGGCTGGTTTCTGTGTCCCAAGGAAACTGGGTGACATTCTGGTTGACTGAAGTTTGAGCCAAGAGCAAAGCTGTGGTTGTTCTCTTCTTGCTTTTGCTCTGTTGAGTGTTTGAGGGATGATGCTCGTGTTGGTCATATTTTATTTCTGGCAGAGTGTTTCCCAAAGTCACCAACAGGTTGCCAGTTTTACTGTTTGTGATGTAAATGATGTTGAAACCCACCCTCAGGATCTGTTTTGGCAAAGTCCTGCTATTTCATAATGAGCTCTGATGCTTTTGGCCCAGCTGCTTAGGAATCAGCTCAAATTGTTCTGTGATGCCAAATTTCTTTATTTTCTTTCTTTTTTTTTTTCTTTTTTTTCTTCTTTTTCTTGGCTTGGGCAGTACCCCTGCAGCAACATTATGATGTCTTGTTCCAGTGATGCTTACAGTGAGTGTGCATGACTGAGTGGTCAGGATGACCCATCACCAACTACATTTAAACAAAAGCTTTGATGAGATCTGTTGCTTTTTTTATCTGACAAGACATGGTGACAGCTCTCTGGCTGCACTGTGTCCATCTTGCACTTTGTATCAGAGTTGATATTTTTGTACCATCACATCTGTGGGTGCCAACAGGTGCCACTTCACAGGCGACTGACTACTGTAGCATAAGTGCTCGCCACTACAGATTCCCCAAGTGCTTAAGAATTAGCTCCAAATGGCTGAGAAGATGGGGGAATTAAAGTAGATTCGGATGTACCTGCTGATTTGCTTATTCATTTTTCTACTAATGGATTTTTAATCTGTTTGGATGTTTTTTGCCTTAGACTCCTACACGTTTTGGAATGAATCTTTGAAGGCAGTGATTCAAACATGGGTTTGGTCAGACTCCCCAGAAAAAGTGATTTTCCCTCTCCAATGAGGGATACCACCGCCAGCACATATCAGCCAGCACACATTCTGTTCTTCATATATTGATATTGCTCATGAGCCCATAACAAATGTCAGCTTGTGTGTGGCAATTTTTTTTCTTTCTAAACTAAAAAATCCAGTAGCAACAGTTCAAGTCAGGTGAAACCTAAGGACTCAGATACTATGGTAATGATCTCATTATAACAGGTAGGAAAGCATCCATTGTACAGAAGAGATTTTGCGAATCCGAATGGAAAGCTCATTAGAATATATTCATTAATTCTTGAGTTAAATTAACAAGGTTAAATATAATTTAGTGAGTTTTTCAACGTAGGTCTGCTCGATCCATTAAGAGGATTTTAAAACAAACACTCTGTAATAACCACATTTATTAAGAGCAACAGTGAAAGTGCTTTTGCAGAAGGTCAGGCTCTGTGATATTTTGGGCTACCCCACGCTCTTGGGAGCACTTTCAGTGTTTAACACGCAATATAAATAAGCACTACAGAGCCCTTTTTCTTTCTTTCCTCCTCTTTTGTTCTTCCCCCACATGTGATGGCTTTGAGAAAGAGACCAACATTTTAGGCAGCAGGAATACCTTGTGCAGATGGGAAGAAAACTCACTCTGACTCGAGCTGACTCCCACTAATTACATGGCTGGAGGTGGACCTTTAAGGAAGCTGCCCCATGGCTTTGTCCTGAGTGATCCCCACCAAATTAGGCCCAGTCAGGCTGAATGTGGAGAGAGTAGTGATTACCAAGATTATTTTCTTTTCAAACATGCTCCTTAGCTCTTCTTTGCTGGGTGTTGGTTTTCAAAAGGGCCATATAATAAATGTGGACTATCTATATATAGCCCAACTTTTGTTCGTTTGCACAGTTCAGAAAGCCTACTGTTTGAGGTTAGCCTTGAGTAAACTTGTACCATTTACTTTGGAGCATTTCAAAGGGAACAAAAACACAAATCATGATGAGGCTAATAAGAAGTTTGGGTGTTTAGTTTAAATGTGTACACAGCAATCATTGTAGAGGAAGTCCTTCTCTTTGGGAGTACATTATTATTAAGCAGCATTGCTGTTTGCCTGGTTTTGTCTGGTCCACAATTTGCATTCACTTGATGGATTGCCAGGGTCGGAGGTGCACTACTTGGGAAACACTGAAGTGCCGTCTCAGCAAACTCTTAAGAGGAGGGGAACACTAATACAAGCATTTGCCCAAACTCCTTGAGTCTTCTTAGGCTTCCTTACGCTGTGCTAGATCAATATGACAGTTTGCTAAGAAGCTTTGGACAAGCATTCACAAACTCTCTCTATTGGCTTTCTTGGCATGTTATTCAGGAGATAGTTGCTAGTGAAACATGTCTTCTACCAGCACAGAAGATTTATACATGCATTTTCTTCTCCTGCTAAGTGATTTATTTACTAGCAATAATGCCTTGCAGAGCTGCTTGGTCCAGTTTGCAGAACTCATTATGTCGACCCTCAACAATCTATAGATGAATGGGATCGCTCGCTCTTGCTCTTTTTTTTTTCCTTCCTCCCTCTCTATCTCCTTTTTTTAAATGTGGTCACATGGCTCCAATCCTCCTTTTTGTTCAGTGGAGTGAGATGATCCCAAGCTGATGAACGTTTTCCATGTTATACACAGAGGTAAGTCCTCTCGTGTCACCCATCTCAGAATGATGACAGGACTTGCTTACTTTAATTGTAATCATTTGCTTCATGATTGCTGACTTTGAGTTGTTTGCAGACTGGTGGGCTTGTACGGGAGACAATTTACATAGCTTATTTCCCACGAGTTACACATTCTGCAACATAGAACTAAAAATGCAATAGTGGGAAAGTTTATAATAGTAGGAAATTTTTGCTGTTTTTTTGGGGGGGAACTGGGGACCCCAGCTTGGGTCTTCCCAATTCTCCAAGCCTTTTTTTAGAGAGGTCCCTGTCGCATTTGGCATTGTCCCCTTCCGCAAATGCCTGCACAGATATATGACTCCTTGGATGAATGATTTAAAAATGTTCCAGGGAATCTTATACTCTTTCACGTTTTATTGGCCGAGTTCTAAGCACACCTTGAATAAATTCATAGTTGGTGGTTGTGGCGTATGTACCTTGGCTATCGTGGGTGGATAAAAAAATGTTTCATACCCCCGAGGAGCAGCAAAGGAGCGAGCGAGCACTGTGCAGCAAGAGGAATGAAAAAGTTGGATTAAATCATGTCTGTCTGCCTGTGGTTGAGCTAGCAACGAGGCATTTTCAACCAGAGGTCAGGGCTGTGGTCACATTTCTGCTTCGCTTTTTGCTCGCCATAATTTTCCCTCATACCAGATTCTCTGTGAAACTCCAGAAGGACCGAGACACTCTGTGTCTGACCTTTTGGGGCAGGATTTTTCAGACAGCCCTGTTTCAATTGAACTCGCTGCCAGAGCATGCAGGAAGGAAGCGACATGTGTTAGTCATACACCCCGGTGTGTGTTTAGCATCCAGCTTGTGTATAGTCCAGGAATAATCCGGCAGAACTCTGCAGTGCTGGACTCACACTCAGATGTTTTGATGTTTGGGCTAGGAGGGGATTTCTCCATACATGAAACAGGCTTTCAGTGCTTGCTGAGGATCAATGCATCTCCCCAGGGAGCTCAGGCAATGAAAATATTTTTGCAATAGATGCTCAACCTGTGCACAGGGGTCGGGGCAGAGCAAGCATGTTTCCAAGCCAGGCTTTTTCCCACACAAGCAGACCCATGGATGCACATAGGCAGCATTGCCCAGCCCTGGGGCTGACCCCATATGG
Organism: Centrocercus urophasianus; assembly: GCF_019232065.1. Lineage (NCBI taxonomy): Eukaryota > Metazoa > Chordata > Aves > Galliformes > Phasianidae > Centrocercus > Centrocercus urophasianus. Next base: position 3,576,628 of record NW_024884844.1, read on the forward strand.
GGCCACAGGGCTGGAACAAGCTGATGCTACGAGCCCGCCCTCGGAGACAGTGCTGAGGGCAGCAGCGCCGGGCTTGACATCTTGAAACAACATTAATTAAAAGTAACTTTTTAATCCTTGAGGGAAGAGAAACCAGAAGTGACAGTCTCCTGGCTACAGCCACTTGGTTTCAATCCCAGTTTTGACTTTTTGCCTGGGATCGACAAGCCGCAGAGAACAAAAACACATTTAAAAAAGTTTCTTTCAAGGCAGATGAATGTTAATCATGGGGGTGGGGTTTTTTGTCGGTGGTTTGGTGGTTGTTTTTTTTTTTTTTTTTTGACTGCTGCTGGTCTGAAGGAACTGTAATAGCAGACAGCTTTGTTTTAAGTGAGTATAAGTCTGCTTTAAAAGGGCATCTTTCTGTGCAGCTGGCCCAATACAGAGGATGGTATTTCAGCTCTTACAGCCCAGCTGTACCTTGTGCCTGGTGCTTTAGGGAGGTTGGGCTGCTGTGCACACCTACCTGTCCTGTGCATTGTGTGAGTGCGGCTCTGGGATGCACTCTGCCAAAGTCCTGGATGTGGTGCGTGATGGCAGGAGAGACTGGGATAAGTGAGATGAGCCATTTGGATCCATGCATTGGATATCCTTGGAAATTAGCTTTTTGAAACTGGACTGGAAGGCAACTGGGCTACCCAGAGAAGTTGAGGATGGCTCGTCCACCTTGAGGTTAACTGCCAGGTTAGATGGGACTCTGGGCAGCCTGATCTGGTGGAGGGCAACCAGCCCACGGGAGGGGGTTGGAGCTCGATGATCTTTAAGGTCCCTTCCAGCCTAAGCCAATCTCTCATTCTGTAAAAATGATGCAAGGGTTATGGGGAGTGCCATTTCTGATCTTGTTGCAAAATTCCACTGTCTTCTCTCTGGCACCATGTGCTAATAATCACATCCTTTCCCTCGCAAAGACTTGGCCTGTTGGCAGTTGGGAACACTTTAGCAGACCTCCTCTTCTCTGCTACCTGTCAGAACAGCAAACCCGGGCTTTCCAAACAGCCCGCTGATCCAATAATCTGTGTGTGCCGCTCCGCAATTAACATTCCTTTTGAGCGCCCTGTGTTAAGCATCTCTATGTGTCTTGAAGGAAGCCTCTGAGACATTGTCTTTTATGGAGGAGTTATAAGAGATTTCTTATGGCTGAGTTCACCTATAGAAAATACAGAATTGTAAGTCTATGTAGTTCAAGACAGAAACTGAATTAGCCAGACCCAGACAAGAATAAGTTAACAGTACTCACTAAGGAGCCTTGAGTGGAATTAGAAAAGAAAAAACACAGCCTGCTGATAAAAACAAAAGCCTAAAAACTGGACGAAACCCTTCCCCCATCCCCATCAGAGTGGGGATGGTGAGGATGCCTGATCTACTTGATTTCAGCGGTGCATCTCCTCCTTCCCTTCTTTATTTGACCCCCTTTTAGAGGGTTTTAAAGTTGTTTATTTTGCATAAACCCAAGTAATAATGCGGCCTCGGGTGACGGGTCCTGAATGAAGATGACAGCAGTTTGATTTAACGATTAGCCACCTGACCTGATAGCACCTCTGGAATCTTAACTGCGGAATAAATTCCCATTCTTCCCGCATGGGCTGCATGTTAATTGCGGGAAGAAAAGCAAAGGGTGGCTGCAATAGGGCCATTGTTCATGGGGGTGAAGGCTTGAAAAGAAACTGCCCGTCCCTGCCTGCTTTGTGCTGGCTTCACGCTGAGTCTTGGACACTCAAGTTTCTTTTACTGCTTCTGTATAACCCCCAATGAAATACAGCTTTCCAATGGGGCACATTTGGCTGGATTCATTCATTGAGGGGCTTGCCTTCGCCCTGAATTATCACCGCGTAGCTTCTAATATTTGTTTCCACTGGAAGTCGGCACTTGCAGCAAAGGACTGTATTTGCAGAGTGAGCTGAGCAAGTTGCCGAGGGAGCTCTGCTTCTTCCAAATGCTCCCTAAAGCGGCTTAGCAGAGTGGTAGGGCTTTGTTTTGAGGGAAAGCAATTTGGGGAAAATCTTGCTGTGCTTTGTGTTTCCTCCCTCCACTCCTCCCCACCTCCCAGAGTCTTTCAAAGTGCCTGCATTATCGGTGCAAGCATCGCCTTCGCGGGCTAATATTCACTTACAGTTCAGCCTTCCAGCTTAGGAGCGCAGGGAGCGATGTGGCAAAGGGGAATTAAAAAATGATTGCAAAGTCAATGGTTTAAAGAGTAATTACAGAGTCATTAAAGGTTATTACGGGGAAATGTTCAGCCGAGCAGCGATTAGCATTTCTGGTGCCTCAAGTTCACGGTGGTTGAAGGGCACGAATGGGATGAGTGTAGAGGTCTGTGCCCTTGGGGCTGGCAGTGGCCCCAGCATGGTCCCATAGGGATGGTGGGTTGGGGACCACATCCAGTGGCATGTGGTGGGGAGAATTGGTGCTGCCAGTGGTTCAGAGAGCCTTTAGTGCAGCCCTGCCCTCTCCTTGTATGAAAGCCATTGGGTGCAGCCAGGATTTAGCTCTCTCAACACAGGTGGTAGAGGGCTGCACGTTGCCATTTGCACCTGCAAGTAATTTCAGAGCTTAAAACTCTCCCTGGGCAAATTCCATTGGCCTTAAAGCATGTCAGCATCGTCCTTGCACAGTCTCTCCGGTGCACTTGCACAACCGTGTCACCTCTATGCTAGAGCTCTTGTCATCTGCAGCACTGCCCTGTGCCACAGCTTGAACTTGCTCAGCTCCAGATGGGAGCTGTGAAAGCTTGGTGTGCCTCTCTGCTGCAGTTACCAGAGTTCTGAAGACCAGCAGGAGCACAGAGACTCTTGTGTTTTCGTTTGTCCATGTGCACTGAGAAAAAAGCCAGCAATATCAGTGCAAGAGGAGTAAAACATCGGCTGGATGTTCTAATGATGAAGGCCAAGTAAGTACTTAAGCAGATAAAACACATAGGTAAAATAAAACCGAATATTAATGACGGTATTAGCAAGTTATAAATATTTAGGTACAAAGCAGGTACCGCTCTCATTGCTAAGGCAGTTGGCTGCTGATTGTGTGCTGCTGGTTGGATTTACTATTCAGCATTGAAAAGGGCATTAATACGCTGCCAGGAAATATTATTTCCAAGGTAAATTGAAAAAAAAAAAAAAAAACAACTTTGCCAGCAGAGGTTGAATGCAGCAGAACAGGAATGCTTTGCTTGAGCCACAGCCACAGGTGGGTGCATCCCAGGCAAGTCCTGGGGCTGGTGACCGTCCTGAAGAGGCATCCTTCCTGGGTGACACAAGGGTGGTATTGCAGGTGAACAGAGGCTTATTTAGAAAGATCAGGGAGGATAAAAAGCTATTTTTTTTTTTCTTCTGAGGACCAGACGCACTTAGCATGCTTACAAGCTGACACCTCAGTGTTGAAAACACTGCTGTCTTTTCACTGAGCAGCTCCTGAGTGTCTCTACTAGACAGACAGACAGGCAGACACTCAGCCCCGCCAGGCAGGCTGCCCTTCAGCTCACAGCCCGGCCCAGGAGGGAGACAGTGCTGGGAGTGGGTCCGGCAGCTGCTACTCGTTTACGTTTTACAAGAAAGCAAATAGCTTTTGCAGAGCTCTAAGATGTCAGAGCAACGCAGGAAGGGAGGCCACTTTTTGGGCTGCACGGGTTTGCTAAGCTTTGATGCTGACCTCCATTTTCCCCTTATTCAGCCTGCAGCAGGACCTGCACACCAGCATGGCTGAGGCACATCCAAATGCAGCTGGCTCCATTGATTTAATTACTCTTGCAGGCTGCCTCCAGCCCCTCTTCATATATCTTGCGACACCCAACATGGAGAGAGGTGAAGGCAAAATCTTATAGCCTGGGCTTTTGGGGCTAGGCAACAGTAGAGAGAGAGGTAGCTTGCAGGTCTTGTATGGGAAAAGATTGAATTATTAGCCTGCATCTTCTCCATTGGAGACACAACAGGCTGAACCTTCATCATTTGTTTCTTTGTCTCAGTCTGCTCGCTCTGCATGGGGCCTTATCACGGGAGCTAAGCTCTGCTTTCAGTACCTAAGGCTCCTTGCTTTTAAGTATCTCAAGCAAGGAATGGCACTCTCCAGGCCTCCTGAGTAGAAAGGAAAGAAATGATCTCTCAGGCAAGAGAGCCAGGCCACCCAGCCTGATTCCTTCCTCTCATTTTTTGGCTTCATCTTTATGCAGAGAGGCTGTGCAGGTGGAAGAGGTGTGATCTCTTCATGGCTTTCTTGAAGAGGAGTTCCTCTTCAGGGTTTTCAGAAGGTCTGAATGATTTGGATTTGCTCGGGTTCTGGTGTATTTCTGCCCCCTAGGATAGGATGATGCTGTTTGCTTGTTTTATTTTACTTCGTTTATTGTGGGTTTTTTTTTTTTTTCCTTAATGAATGAATGCAGGATGCATCTTAGAAACTGGTCCCTTCCCTTCCCTTCCCTTCCCCCCTCACTTATCTCCCCTGAAGATTTGGACTGTGCAGTCTTTTCTGTGTGCTGTGAATGCTACACTGTCCTATAATCACAGCAAGCCAAATACATTGTTTCATGGTGGGAATCCCTTTTGCATCACTTGCCCTTTCTGTTTGTGTTTTGCTTGCAGGGGACCTGCAGTGCCTCCCCTGGCCGTATCCCCCAAGGAGCAGTATGTTTTCCCTTAGAAATGAGATGTAAACACGGAGGCATGCTCCTTGTGTAGTCAGCCCTGATGATGCTCGGCACGCTGCCTTGGGCTGTACAGAAGGGCTTTGTGCAGCCCTGCGCCCCGATGGCTGCCTGCTTTTCCTGTGTGATACAGCCTTGTGTGTGTGTGATGGCTCTTGGGAAGACAGAGGGCTCAAGTGAAGCGCTGAGGCCCTGTAAATTCAGGCAGGTACCTAGCTTCCACCTCTGCCTGCTCAATCCCATTACCTGGCAGCAGCAGGGCTGTGGGGCAGGCAGGCATGGTGGGAACCTGCAGCCCATCTTTGAGCAGGACCTGAGTGGGTGCTGACTGTGGGTCTCCATGGGTGAGTGATCATCGTGCCCGACAATCACCTCGTGCTCTCCCGGCATCTAATTACCAGGACAAAGCCTTCCATAATAATGGATATTGCAGAATAGCTTATTCTCCTCGAGGATTTGATCCCAAACCCAATGAAGTCAGTGGAAAGACTCCCATTGATTTCAATAGAGTTTACATCAGGCTGCTAGCGTTTTGGTGGTGGCTTTGCCTTTAACCACAGTATGCTTTTTCAAAACTTTCTCTGTAAAATAAGAACTCAAAATCTCAAATGGTTTACTCAGAGTGCAGATGTTGCCTCCTTTTCAGAATATCTCTTTCTGTATCAGTTACTGTGATGTTGATTGGAAGGAAAATAGCGTCACTGCTGAATATTGCCTAGTTTAATAATGACAATTGATAATTGCTTACATTTTTATATTTTCCAAGATGTCCAGCTGGGCTGGGGTTTGTTCTACCATCGTACTGTCTCAGGAGCCTGGCAAAATATTTTATTTGCTTTCTCTGTTGAAAGCACACACCAGGGCTGACATATACACTGCAGCACTGTTCTCCTCTGCCTCCACTGCTTGTGGCTACAGTCTCATTAGCATCTCTGCATGTAAAAGATTCCTAAGACTTGTTTTTTTTTTACAGACTGAAGGTTTTCTCATCTGATATTTGCGTGAGGCTCGGGGAGACATTTTGATATAAACTGCTGGAGGATGATTGAAAACTTTTAGAATTTATATTATACGTTTACTGTAAAAAAAAAAAAAATACATAATGCTTTAAACTTTTATGGTCTCGGAGGATTCCCTGTCACTGGGGAGAAAAAAAAAAAAAAATAAAGCTTTTGTCCAGCTAACACAGCCCTTTGGGCAGCAAAAATTTAAGAAGCTGATGACATTTCTGTGCTGCTTCTTGGTTTGATCTTGTTAGCAAGAGGACATGAGATGATACCTTGTTGAAGGTGTTGGCTGAAGGTCACAAACCCAAGGACTGAGCTGTAAAAGTGCTGGGGAAGTGCAGCCTTGATATACAGGGAAAGGTGCTCAAAGGGATGGCGTATGGCCGGGAGAAGAGCACCTCAGGGTGCCCGAGAGCTACGGTGCTGTTTGAGAGGTGGAGGAAGGGGCTCAATGGGTGCACTGGTGAGTGCTAGCACTGCAAGCTAGGAATCCTCTAAGGAAGAAATTGAGGAGAAACCTGGAGGTGAAAAAGGAGAGCATCCCCCATTATTGTGATCAGTGAGATGCACATGTCTGTGCGTGAGAGCAGGCAGCTCTGGATGGCAGAGTGCGGCACCCAGCACTGTGCTCAGCCCGGCATGCCGAGTCCAAGAAAAACAGCTTGCTTTGCCACCTAGGAAGCGACAACTAAATTTGTCACCTGCAACAACCTGGAGCAGGATCCCTGCAAGGGGAAGCTGGTTCGTCACGGTTCAGAAGATCATTCGAAATGCATGAAATTTGCGTGGAATTTCCTTAATCTGCCTTTACAGGAAAATTCCTTCCCCATTTCCTGAGGGCAAGCCTATATTGTTGAAGGGAGCATTCTTGAACTGAGGGATATCATTTATTATAAAAGATCACAGGTCAAAGTATCTTAACCCAGATCAAGGGCGAGGTCCATGGAGAACGCCTGGAGCCTTTTGCGGTGGCTCGCAATAAAGGAGCAATTACAGAGCAAGCGGGCCCATGTAGGGGCTGCAGGCAGCAAGCACATCTCCATGGGTTGTGCATCACATAAGGGGAGATGTTTCACTGGATTCAAGTTCTTCAAGTGGGTGACTGGTGCTAGCAGGCTAATGATGCCTTTCCGAAGTGAAATCCAAGTTGCTTAACACTCCCTGTGTTTTTCTTAGCAGTTTAACCTTGATATCTTTCCTGGGATTAGAGAGTGATGAAAGGTTGAATTATTTGTCTCTGAACTCCCACCACGAGCGGTCTGACTGCATCTGTTGAAGTTCCCAGTTTCTCAATATTGGTGTGGCATGTGATGCTTCGAGGGTGTTAGGCTCTAAGATTGTATCGCTGTAAACTACTGTTACTCATGTGGGATGCAATTTGCTGGGATGTAAGAGATGGCATTTCCAGAATAGGCAAGTAGGGAATCCCATGTGATTACAAACAGTAAAAGATAAAGAATTTTACATACGCATGCATTTCTGTGGAAGCTTTGTTTTAAGCAGTTTGCAAGCATTGTTATAGTTGCTGCAAGATTTTTGTAGAACTGGCAGCAGTTTTTTTCTCCATTTTGCTGCTGGGCAAACTGAGGCATTGCAAAGGAAATCTGAGTTTAATTAAATACACATCTCTGTCTCCAGACCTGGGCTGTAACTGCAGCCCTGGAGCGTGAGGAGCAGGGCAGGGGAGTAGAAGCTGAGGGAGGAGGCAATGTGGGGGCTGCTCCCACTGCCAGGCTCTGCTGGGAGGCATTCGAACCTATCCGCGTCTTTATGGCTTATCATTACCACAGACAGTGATTGGAAAAGGCTTTTTGCAAGACTGAACTGTGAGCAATAAAACTTGCATTCTGATACATGCGTAGTGCACTTAGCTAATAAAAATAGCCTTGGTGTCAAAAGGTTTCACTAAATGTGGCTAAAGATATTAGCAGCACAGCACTTGCCTTTCACTTCATAGACCAAAGATGAGGTGAGGTGCTAAAAATGAGTTTCTTGTTTCCACTTTTGTTTCCATTGGGAGCTGAAATTGCAAAACTTTACTTAGGAGTCATCCCAACCTTTCCCAGAGCAGGTCAGCACTGTGCTCCTCTCCCTGCCCAGCAGCCCTGAGGTGATTCTGGATACATGGGACAGGGCTTGGATCTTGGTGCAGACAGAAAAGCAACACAAACAGCTGGAGTGTGGGTGATGTATCCACTGTGTATGGATGGAGACCTCGCCCTGCAGGACCAGGTCCAAGTCATTTGCATGGCATCACTGAGAAGTTTAGACTGCAAAAAAAGTGGGATAACTGCATGGGATGGAAGCAAGGGTGCACAGTATTGCTTTTGTGAATTGAAAGCTGTTGTTCATAAGCCCAAATCTGCCGTCCAGCACCATCTAGAGTGCCATTAATCCCGTGGAACTGTTTGCAAAGTATAGTATTACCAGACATAAGTGTAGCAAAACTGAACTTACAGTTAATGAATTGAGTTGCCTGGGACCAGATGCTGATTTAAAAAAAAAAAATAGAAATTTTGTGTTCTTGAAGGTGAATGTTGATTTGACAGCAGAGCGGTTAATGTCCATGATTTGACCAAGTATTAACAGATTTCTGTTATATGATCACATAGGTATTTGAGTTGAGGAAACTGTGCTAACCAATCTGCCTGCGTTTCCCAGCGGTATGTCAGCCTGTGGAGTCTGCCAGCAGAGAGCCTGCTCAGTGTGCCTTTGGATTTGGGTTGCATTGCAGAGGTCCCTGCTTGGTGCATGGTGGCTGGTGGCTGTGGTCCCACAGTTTAATAATGATGATAATAAGCCCTTCCATGTACTGGTAAAGCTGCATTTGACTGCTCTTGGGGACTATGGATGTGGCTTGTGTTGATAGTAGACAAGAGAATGACAAAGGGAAGTAAGACAAGAAAGTGCCTTGAAAAACAGTGAAAACCCAATAATTTAGAAAATTGTGGTCACAAACTTCTTTGCTGACCAACTGAAAATTTCACAGGAATGTGTGTGAATAGTTAAACATAGCAACAGCAATTTGTAGCCATTATAGTTCCATAAATAATTTAGAAAGTTCTCCACAAAACTCTTGTCTTCCCCTTCCTTGACATCATGCTTCCCCAGTCCAATTTCTTCCTCCTCTTCTTCTCCCCTGTCTTTTCCTAAATGCGTACTGCACGATATGTTCTGCTGGCTGATTTCTGGGAAAATGTGGCACAATGCTGGAAACCCACGAGTGTGATTCCACACACTGTCATCTTCATCAGCACTACACTGACATGGATTAGTCTGGTGCTTCTCTTCCCTTCTTCCTCAGAAGCTCTGGTGAGGTTTCATATCGGTGTGCATTTGGTGCATGCAGTTCCCAAGGAACAAAGTCGCTCCTTGTGAAATGGGATTTGTGTTCCTCATCCATGATGCAGATCCCTTCTCCTCTTAGATGATGAGCCATGAAATCAGGTTTGGTAGTTTGAAAATGGTCACTCTTGTGTTCAGAGGCACGTATTACTGACCCTTTGTGAGGATGTGGGTGCCCATGCCCCAGGGGCATGTCCAGTGCTCTACCGACACCTGTCTTGTCGGGATGGGCAAATGAACCTGGACCTCCCCAAGAAAGACTGTCACTTCCTCACCTGTCAGTGCAGCCTCAGTCACAAGTAGTAAAAAATTCACCTCTAATTTCCAGAAGGATATGAGGAAAATGTAATGAGAGTGCTACAGGCTCAGAAGACAAGCACTCATGTAGTCTGGATTTGAGCTATCAAGCAGCTGGAGGCAAATGCCAGCTGATCAGAACTGCTCTGTAAACAGGAATCATTCTATAATCTCTTGTCTCACGGATCACATCCAGATGACAGCCCAGGAAGCCTGCTAGCAGCTGCCAACACCACTCCACATCAGGCAGGTTCCACACACAAGGGGAAGCCCTCAGCAGGGCAACAGCAATGAGTCACTGGAAAGCTGAAGACCTGCACGGGATTTTCTCATGGGAACAACCTAGATCTGCCATCACCGAGGATGAAAACCTGGATTCCTTTATGAAAATATCACGCATGATAAAAGCAGGGTGCACAAAGAGGGTGCATATACCCACAGCACTCTGGGTTGGCATGTTGCAGTCTGAGCTGTGCAGAGTAGGACATAGGGAAGGTAATTTACAGAAATAACCAGAGCCAAACAAATACCAGAGTCGGGAGAGAAACTGCAAGAATTACAGCTGATACTTCAAAGTGAAGTGCTTGTACTAACAGCCTGATAGCAGTCTCTGTTTCAGAGTTAGAAGAACGTTGTCAGTGGAGCAGTGTGTTTTGATCTGCCTGTACTGTATTTATGAAGAACTCAATCTGCTCAGTTGTGCCTTTGCCCTACTTCAGGGGCCCAGCAAAATGGATCTGCATTTCCACCTGTCCCCATTTTTAAGTCGTCAAACAAGTACACGAGTGGTTGTGCTCTTCCCATCCTGAAATGGCCCCAAAGCAGTGGGTGAAAGCAAATCCCAGGATCTCTCTCGAGCCTCTCGTACCAGGCTGGATACTTTGCTTGTTGGCTTCTACGGGTATTGCTACTTGCTGTTGGTGATTTTATGCCAGAATAAGACTAAATATCAGAGAAAAATCAAACACAGTGCCATATCCATTATATGTCACAGAATCGTAGAATCACCAAGGTTAGAAAAGACCTCCAAGATCATCTCGTCCAACCAAGCAGTGGCTTTACAACTCAAAACTAGTGCTAATATTGCTTCAGCAAGCAGTGACAGTGAATCACTAAATAAAACCAGAAATGGTATCTGCAGCCGTTTGCCATTGGAGGCTTCCCATACTGCAGTTCTCCCGGGTGAGCTTGAAGATATTGGCACACATCAGTCAGGCTCTGATCTGAGGGGAAACAGCTCCTTCTGTTCAGTGAAGGCAGGTGCTGCACAGGCTGCAAACCTGGGCTGTTGAACGTGGTCTTTTACAGTGGGGAACTTGTTGTCAGTGCTAGATTAGCCGCAAATTAATAAAACCATCCCAATTTACACAAAAAATGAGGTTGCAGGGACCCGTTTCAGAGTCCCTTATGTCATTAAAAATAATCCCGCTGCCACAAAGCTCTTTTGATTGGAGCCACATTTTGAAGTCATTTGTTTTTGTGCATCCTTTATAATCAGACAGGTTTGAATAAGAAGAATGTCTCCGAAGTTGCTGCCAATCTACCCAGGAAAACAGTAATCATTTGCTTCTGAATTTTAGAGGGAATTGTGGTAATCGTAGACTCATTAAGGTTGGAAAAGACTGCTAAGATCGACTAGTCCATCCATCAGTCCATTCCCACCCTGCCCCTGACTGTGTCCCTCACTACCATGTCTCCACTTTCTTGAAGCACTTCCTGGGCAGCCTGTGCCAATAATCATTACATTGTTTCCCAGCAGATATCTTTTGGGTTATTGTAGCTTAAGCCTGTGGTAAACTTTAGTCCCCCAGAGTGTCACTTCTAACCTAAGAGAAAGGGCTTTGCAAGGGCTATATGTCATATGACGCAGTGCAGGCAAATGATGTGGTCTGTGTTGTATGTTTTGGTCTGGCCAAAGTAATCTGCTTCCCAAAGTTATGGGATGGATTGACTGACTGAATTAATATGGGGAGTGATACTGGATATTTGAACTCTCGTCAGTTTTTTGATTCTGCTTTTTCCCAGCAGTAAAATGGATCTGTTCTGAAACCTGGAAAAGAAAGAAATAAACTTGGCAGATGTAGCCAGTTTATGATTTATTCTGAATTTGCAGCCTGATCCAAATGCCACTGAAGTCTGCAGAAATCATTTGGGGGATTTCAAAAGGAATCTCATCAGGCTCTTGATTAATATGCCGGGGAGCAGGGGTGTGTATGGTGGGGGCCAAGGGAGACTTGCAGAGCTCATTCTCTTTTTCTTTAGGGTTTGCATTCTCTCAGTGCACATCCTTTCATGCAAGCCTCTCACTACTCCCTGAACCATCTGTATTTGGATTAATAGGTAATAGCAGAAGCACTGGGGAAAGCTGGAGCCAAGTTCAATTTTATTGCCTCAAAGCGATGCGACGAGGGACTGTGCTGCTAGCACGGGGCTGTGGGAACACACGAGGTCGGGACCAGGGCTGCTGCCCATGCCAGCACCTCATGCCTCAGCCCTTTGAACACGTGCTGTGCGCTGGTGCCATCTTCCAGATTAAGGACACTTGAGATTTCAGCATCGTGGGGCAGTGTAAGTGTGTGATCAAGCTGATTAACCTTGAAATAGCAATAAGTGCAGAATTTTAGCATGTGGCATCTTTTAACTTCACACGTATATGCGTTGTTTTCTAGACTGGAAGATTTCCAGATTTTTCTAGGATGGGAGAGGCTACTGAGTTATATATAAAACCGAAACAGGCTTTGCATCTTGATTTATTCCTAATCTTATTGCTGTGTGACAGGATTGGTTATCTCTCAAGGGGTGGTATTAATTAAGGTTTACAAAACATTTTGCAATTCTTGGGAAAAAAATGCATCACAGAGCTCTGCTATTACTTGAGCTATTCATTACGTGGCAGCCGATACTGCCTGTAAATGTCTGTGATTGTGTTTCAGTGTAAATCGTGAACTTCCAAACTCCTTTGGAAAAGCTGATCTTCAAAAATCTTATTTTTCTTTCCCCCCTCCCCCTTTAAGTGGGAGGGAGTCGCAGATGATCTTTCACATGGTTCTTCCAACACCCAGTCATTCATCAGCAGAGACTTAAAGATAATAAACTTTTTGTTTCAGGCAATTACTTAATCTCGACAAACTCCTGTGTTAAGCAGGGCTATTAACTGAGCAGGCCATAAATCAGCGTGCTGCCAGGTGGGTGAGTCTCCTGAACTGCAATCACTCTTCAGGACCTTTCAGAGACCCCTTCCCGCCTTAAGCACCCTCATTACACAAGCAGCATGCTAACAACCCGGACTTTGCATGAGCTGCCCGGAGAATCCACTGCAAGCTGCACTGGGACCATTTTTAACACCAGTTGGAACATCTTCAGACCGAGGCAGGATGATACATGGTGGTTATTAGCCTGCACCCAAACCACAGCTGGGTGAAACAGATAACTTTCTCACCCCCTGCTCTTCAGCCCTTGTGCTCAGCTGGAAGCAGAGTGCTGCTGCAAGCATGGAGAAAAGTCTCTTCGTGTGCTGTCTTCTCTATCTTTATTCACTAGGACTGCTTTGGGGACTGATGTCGGTGAGCATGGAACCTCCCCACGTTTTTTTTTGTAGGCCTCCAAGATGCTGAACACCTGAGTGTAAGTGCAAGCAAAGTGCCCAGCTCGGTTTTGTCATATCTCTAGCAGAAAGTAGACTTACTTCTTTGCTTTCATTTCCAGAGAGTACTTTGGTCGGAATGCACAGCAGGCTCTATATGGGGCTTTTCCAGACTTGATTTGTTTAATTTTACAAATGGTATTAACAGACCTTTCGTATGGAGGGGAAATTTTTCAAGCTATTGCCTATAGCAACAGTTTGATTTCAGTTTGTCTTAGTGCCTAGAGGAGCATATGCATAAAGAAAGCAAACTGACTTCTGTGGTTTGGAGAGGCTAAAAATGCCAGCTCTGAGTTTGAAGAATAGCTTGCTCCTGGAAGACCAAGTAGGGCTTTGTTGCAGGACGGTGCCAGGTGTCCCTGCAATGGCAGTGGGCAGCCCTGCAGTGGCAGGGACCATGCTGGTAGGTCTGTGCCCAGGGCGGGCTGGCGTGCCCGCTCTTGTTGGCACAGCACCTGTGCTTGCACAGCATTCAAGCATGTGCCTGGGAGTTCTTCTCTAAGGCTGCTTTCCAAATCCTGCAAGTTGTGCTGGCTGCTTGTGCCAACAGCTCTTGGTGCACTGTCGCACCTGGGCAAATCCATCCGTCCTGATGGATGTGGAGATGTACTGTGTGCACATGCTGCAGTGGGCACAGACTGACAAGGGGTTCTATCTGAACACTAGGATAAACTTCTGTGCTGTGTGAGTGGTTAAGCAATAGCACAGGTTGCCCACAGAGGCTGTGGAGTCTCCTTGGAGAGTTTCAGAATGTGGGCCTGGGCAACCTGCTTGTGGGAGCCCTGTTTGAGTAGTGGCTGGACCTGACGGCTTCCAAAGGTCCCTTCAAACCTCAGCCTTTCTGCGATTCTGTGTTTTAGTTTCAGCTCAGCTTCACCATGCACATCTTTTGGCCATCCCTGGAGGCACTTGAGGTCTGTGCCGTGAGCATGGAGCTCACACAGCTGACCACCAGTGTTCAGGAAGGGCACACTGTGTTTCAGCTGCATGGCTACACAAAAGCAGCCTGTCCAAAGTAGCAGTGGCTTGAGGTAGGCATTGGTGGCCAAGGGAAGTCGAGACAGCTGCTTTCAGCAGTAGTAGGGCTGGAAGTAGTGGCTGGACTGCAGCCTGTGTGCCTTCTTTGCTCATTTTTACACCAGCATCTCCAGGTAAACTGGTTCAGGGAGTCGATCCAGCCAAAAAGCCATGCAATACAATTTCAGGTGGTTAGTTTTCAGCTGGATGATCTCTCTGGGCTGGCTGGGTGTGGGATTGCCATTGCCACCTCCAGGCAGGGGTGTGAGTACGTGGCTGGGGGTGAGGCAGGCTCTGCCTGTGTACTAAAGGCAACCCCTTCAGTAATCCTGCTAATAGGGATTCAGTTGGGATGACACTCATGAGTAAGCCTCAATTTGCATGAGAGAAAGGTCCAGCCAGGGCTCCACTAGACTTACTGTCAGACATGAAGTGTAATTCAGAGAATATTCTCCCTCCTTTTTCATTTGCCATTTTTGCTCTCTTGTTCTCATGGAATTGTGATTCACAACAGTCTGAGGCTGTTGAACCACTCCATCCTTATTCCTGTTGCCTGTGGAGATTCTGGGCTTGGATGCAACCAAAGCGTGCAACGGTGTGTCTTCTGGAGCGACTGCCCCTTCTGGTTACTAATACCAGATAGTGCTTTCTCCATAACACCTCCATGTAATGGCAAATCACAACCTATCTTCATACATGGATGATCAGAAGCAGTTGCACTTTTGAGAGCTGAGGAAAAAAGAAACTTTTGCTTGGATGCAAAGTCAAGCCCAGAGTTGAGTTGTACAAAGCAGCACAGCTGCCTCCACAAAACACATTAAAGGATGTGGTTCCTGCTGTGATGTGAGCCTTAATGTAAAGGTGCAGTGAAAGAGTTTGCCATTCGTTGGCCCGATGCCAGGGCACTCAGTGGCAAACTCCATTGGTCCATCTTTTTTGGAAATAGCCACATCAACTGGAGGCCCAGGTAGTCATTAGGATGCTTCTGGCTTCTATGGGGGCAGGATGACAGCAACATGGAGAAGACTTCTCCCTAAACTTATAGGCACGCTTTCTCTTCTAGACCTGTGTTTTTGAGGGATCTATGTGTTTGCATAGATGCTCCTGAGGTGCTGATTTTTCCTCTGCAGTGGGCACACAGGCCATCCCCACGCAGGCTGGCACAGTTAAGCTACCAGCTGCTCAGTCCCTGCGCCCCAGGTGCCTTCCTGCCTGCTGGGGTTGGGTTTTGTTCTTTTCCCATTCTCTCACAGCAGCTGCTGGAGAACAAGCCCCAAGGACCCATCTGGCCCTCTGAGCTTCCTGGGCCACGTGCTTTCTCGACAAAGCAGTGGTGGTTGTGCTGTAATACAAGAGTTACATTATAAAACTGCGACTTGCTAGCAAAGCAAACTGCCTTTTATTCGCTGGTACTGCCTTTCTCCCTTTAGAATTGCAGCCGTGGCAGCTCCACAATGTAGCCTCAGATCGAGTCAGTCTAGAGGGCTGCTTTTTTCTTTCTCTTTTTTCTTTCTTTTTTCTTTTTTTCCTTTCCCCTCCTCTGCTTTCTGGAGGAGTTGGCACAGCCTGGTGTTATTAGGACGTAAGCCAGCTTGTTCTAGTGGAATTTCCTGTCTGATTTTAATTTCCCTCTCATTTTTTTTTCCCCCCTCAAAGTGAGGCAGAAAAACTTTTTAATTGCACTGCCGTAGGTTGGCCTTTCGGGATATTATTATTCTTATTAAGTACTTCCTGTTGGGATGTGGCACATGAGAAGTACCTGGGATCTCTGTGCAGTCAGGGCTTGTGGCCGCCTTGTTTGTTAATAACCGTCAGATTGGCAGCATCCTCAGGATACATCTTGGCATGACAGCCGGGCAATTAAGTGATTTTCAAGACTCTCAACATTTGCAGCTCAAGACCTGTGGAATTAATAAGCTGCATTAAGCCTTCTCGGTTTTGTTTTCTGCTGTTCAGTTGCTGCAGCTCCTCATTCATCTAACAGAAAGCCAGCCTCAGTGGGAAACACTCTGGAAATCAGCGTGGAGGTAGAAACGTACTGTCACACTGCCGACAGTGCATTTTGTCCCAGAGAAGAATCCAAAGTCTTTTTAGCAGAAAAAGTCTTACAAAATGATCTGAAAGTGAAAATTCTCAGCAGTCAGTTTCAGAAGCTTCAATAGGATGAGAAGGAATGGCCTCAAGTTGCACCAGAGGAGGCTCAGGTTGGATAATAGGAAATATTTTTCACGAAGAGTGGTGAGGTATTGGCACTGGCTGTCCAGGGAGGTGGTGGAGTCACCATCCCTGTAGGTGTACAAGGACCATGGAGCTGTGGAACTGAGGGACGTGGTTAGTAGGCAATATCAGTGGTGGGTGGACAGCTGGACTAGGTCACCTTTGAGGTCTTTTCCAACCTTAATGATTCTATGATTCTATTTGGCACATACCATTGTATTAATGTCACTTTGCTAGTTCATCACTTCCACATTCTTTTTGGTTTCTGGAATAGAATAGATCATTGCCCATTCTGGGCTCTTCTGGGGCATTTCCAACAGCAGCCACAGTTTGCTGAAAGATATTTTCTGATCAAAAACCATTCTGCTCCCAACCTTCTGCCAACTCAGGCTGCCATCCTTCTGCCATCCTCAGGTCTGAGGATGATGGCTGGTGGCTGCAGTGCTGCTCTGGAGACATCTCTGATTACGGCACTTTGGAAGACCAGAGTGCCAGGCAGATCTGGGCACCCAGCTGCGGGATTCCCCATCTTTCACCTTACTCATCCTTCCCAGATGGATAAAGGAAGTAAGTTTGTCCCTACAGGGCTGTCACATAGCAGTAACCTAAAAACTCCAGGAATCCTTGTAGAATAATAAATAATACATCACTTTTATTCACAAATGCCCTCCTGAATGTCTTAAAATACTTTCACATAGCAGTCTGCAGGCTTCTGAAAATCTCTATTTTCTCACTGAGAGGCCGAGTGTCCCAGAACTGAATGGTTTGGGTCACACCTGAGGCTGGCTGCTAAACCAACTCCCTGCTGGTAGCACTTCACTGAGGTCCCGCTGTCATGGCATTCCTGCCATGCCCTGGCCAGGAGGTGCCCCAAGGGAGCAGTGGTGACCCAGGCAGGAGACAGCAGCTGAGGGATTTCAGGGTTTGATTTCTTAATGATAAGAGTCATCTTTGCTGTAGAAAATGTCAATGAACTCTTACATTTTTAATCGAAATTTTCCAT
Source organism: Centrocercus urophasianus (assembly GCF_019232065.1). Lineage (NCBI taxonomy): Eukaryota > Metazoa > Chordata > Aves > Galliformes > Phasianidae > Centrocercus > Centrocercus urophasianus. The sequence continues at coordinate 3,593,826 of NW_024884844.1, forward strand.
GGAGAGAGAAAGGCCATTTTTAGCCTCGCTGTAATTGTTCCGACTCTTTTGCCCAGTAAAGGACTGGCAGGTTTAATGTCCCTAATGACAGCCTTGCAGTACAGAGGAGGAAGCTGAGGAGCCCTGCTGGGAGCTTCAGGAAGGGGCAGACGTGGACCTGAACAAGCCTATCTTACTTCCACTTGTGCCTCTTGAGTTCTTGAGCTGGGTAAGAAATACATGTATATGGGATTGAGCCACTGGGCTGGCCGCCTGGGAGCTCCCGAGGGCTCCTGGGAGTGGTTTGCTGTCTTACAGCTTTTATGACAGTGTTTATTATGCAGGCAAACCTAGAAATTTGCTTTCTTCTGTGTAAAAGTAAGCATGGTATCCCCATGGGTACCCAAAACCCATATCCTTGGCTTTGTACTCTTCTCTTCTCCATGCCCATGCCTCAGTTCCTCTGAGTGGAAAGTCATAAGTCACATGGACTCTGTCCTGCAGGTCCTTTGAGATGTTGGTGATACCATTCTTGATTTGAGGCTTTTTTTGTGGTTTTATAGATGAAGATAAGCAAGACGTTTTTTTTTATCAGACACATGGTCTGATTGATGGGTAGTTCCGTTTGGAGCCAGGAGTTGGACTTGATGGTCCTTAAAGATCCCCTTCAACTCAGGATATTCTGTGATTCTATTATTTGTTGTTTTCTTTGCACATATCTGCATCCCAGACTCCTTCCAGCACCCCTACAAGGCAGTTCATTACTTGAGCCACTGGTTTTCTTCGCAGCATAGACTGTTTTTATTGCTCACCTGAATGGGAAACTTGGCTTTTGCTGTGCCCACGGTTACATTAAGCATGTTACCTCTGCCGGCATGCTAAGGTGTTGTCTAAAATATGATTTTGTAAATCAGGCTACCGCTACCTTTCTTCATTACATGTGTTAGAAGGAGAAAGCTGATTCTAGGTTCTACTGGATGGGAGCAGCAGGTTGGATGTGCATCAAAATGGTGCATAATGGGACAGGAGAGGGCTCTCCCTTAGGTGCACTGGTTGGAACGTGCCTCCCGTTTGTCCTTCCCTTAATGTTTATAGCACACCAGAATTAATCTTCTCTATTATTTTACCTGTGAAGTTCCTCTTTTATTGTTTCCAAAGCCACTGAGTAGGTAATAATAAATAAAACAGCGTAATAATTAACCGATATTAATTGAAGTATGCTGTATGGAAACCAAACCAAATACTAACAAGCCAAACAAAAGAAAAGTATGCACTGTGCAGCCTTGTTTACAGTGCTGTCTGCTGGAGTCATTATACACGTTGATATAATAATACTGAGCACTTAATTACCACATCATTTTTAAAGCGCTGTATAAACATTAACCAAACCTCTGAGGTAGGGAGCTATTATTATCTCCATTTTAAAGAGGGGAAATTCTGACACGGTGAGGTTAGTTGGTAATTGGGCAGGCTGGAGTGAAGGCTGCTGCCTCCTGGACGGTCCAGACCACGCTGTGATTTTGGAGGCTGCAGAAGCACCAGGGATGGCTCTACCTGGAACACGGCACTGTCACCTGAGGAGGGCAGCTGTCCCTCAGCACAGCTCTGCGCTTTGCAGACGTGCAGACTGGAGTAGCCAGCAGCCATGTGGTTATCTCTTCTTGGAGGTAAGCGCACGCTTGGCTCCTTTTGCGAAGCAGCAGAACATGGAGGCTCAGCTCTTTGGCAGCACTTGGTGGGGCCTGGGAGGCAGCGGCTGCTGCGTGGTGGCGGTGGGAATGTCTGTCCCTGCAGAGCAGTCACTGTTCAGCAGCAGCACATGACTTCATCAGAGGAGAATCCCACAGGCTCACCAGCGTGATCTGCTCCGTCATGTTTCTGTGACCCAATTTTCCCCATTCTTTGTCTTGGACCTTCCCTGACCCCAACCCTATTATCTCTTCCAATAACTCACCCGGGCCATTATTAATGGTGCATTAACTTCGGCTGTGCTTTCAGCAGAGATGTTTTTCTTGCGCTTATTCATTCGCTCAACTCACTTAAACAGCGAGATCATTATTCCTGGGATGTCACATAAACACAAAACCATCTCCCTTGCTGACACCTATGGCCTGAGGCACTTTGCTGGATCCAAGCACAGCACCGGACGACCCACAGGGCTCCGGGAGCCACCCACATGCTCAGGGATGGAAGGTTACCCTCCCCATCCAGAGTCCACCAAGCCCAGTGCACCTCCAGTGGGAGAAAGATCACGGAATGAAGGCTGTGGAGCAGAGCACATTTTGCAGTTTGCTGTTTCAGAATGAACGTGGTGTTTGCCACCATAGAGTTGCTGGATGCCAAAATGCATCTTTTAAGTTAGGGACTTAAAAAAAAGTATCTTCTAGGACGTCCCCTTCTTCTTTTTTCTGGGTCAGCTTCTTGTGCAAAGCTGCTAATGACACTGTAGCGACAGAATCACATGAGCTGTTGTCTGGAGTTTTTCTCCCATTAATCCAAATCAATCCAGTGCCGCAGGGCTCTGAAGCCTTTTTCAGATCGAGTTGCATTTTGTACCTGCTGTGGCTGAGGTTTGCTCTGGAACCTGCTGTTTGTTTGACTGTGGGCAAGTTGTGTTACTTTATCCTGTACCAGCCCTCAATGACTGAAAAAAGGCTGGGACTCAGTGTGTGTGAGCATTTGATTCTCTTCTTAAGGAGCTTTGTGAGTTTTGGCAAGACAGCTTGTCATCCCTGTATGAAACTTGCGTTCCGCGCATCATAAATATCACAAGAAATTAAGCCGAGAGGGTTCTCAAGAGGTCAGCATTGGTTTTTCCCACTTTCTAAGATAGGTGGCTTTGCAAAATTGTTGGAAAAAGTATAATAAGTACTGAATTATTCTATCAGCAGTCTTTTATGTTTTTCTTCAACTAATAACTTTCCATTTAGGTAAGCCTCCAGGACCTCTGCATGTATTGGATAGCACAGGAGATGTGGGGGGGCTTTTGAGTCTTTCCAAACCCTGGTTGTGCTGCAACACTCAGTTGCAAGTGGGAGTTGAAGATGTCCTTTAAGTGTGTGCATGTTTAGGATTACCTCATCTGAGTCTGTCCCTGCTGCTAGGGTCTGCACTTAGTTTTCAGGAGGAAGGGCTTTGCAGATTATTTTTTACAAAGTTTGACTCAGTGATCCTCTTGGGTCTCTTCCAACTCAGTATATTCTGTGATTCTACGAAAGTGAACCACAAATGAAACGCGATTCAGTGGTACGGGGTCTGATTTTTTTTCTTCTGCTGCCTTTTGTTAAGTGGTTACATGTGGATGTTGAAGTATTTGGAATATAAAAAGTTTGTTTGACCCTTCCCAACTCTTCTTTTTGGGTTTAAAAAGAGGAGCTTCTGTGGGTGCTGTAAGAACATCTCCTTTGCTCACTGCACAAACCCCTGCATGCCATGTGTGTTTTTCTTGAAGCACAGGTTTATCTGCAGAGATAATCAAAAGCCTGCATCATCCTCAAAAAATGCCTGTTTCTGCTGCCTCCCTCCCTGATTCCTGGGATTTTCGGCAAAGGGACATCCCCTTTAAACATATATTTCTGCTTCATATCTCTCCCCTTTGAAGCCAGAGGGCTGGCTGGCTGGCTGGCCTTTGAATAGGCAAGGATGAGAATAGAACAGTGGGAGGTCCGTGTATGGCTCATAAACCTTGGCCAGAAAATCAGCCCTGACAAGTGGGGACAGGTAGCAGCGTCTCCCCCTAATCGAGCGATGCGGCGGAGCAGACGCGTTCCTGCAGGAGCTGGGGGCAGGTGGGGCCTCCCGGCCTCATCGGCGTGCGTTCACCCCAGAGCTGCATGCCACAGCTTAATGAGGAGCCATGTTATTTCAGTGTGAAACATCCTGTTTTTCCATTGGCCCTGCCCTTTGTGCGCTGCTTTGATTTCTTCACAGAATAATTGAATGGCTTAGATTGGAAGGGACCTTAAAAATCACCCAGTTCCAGCCCCCCTGCTGCGTGCAGGGTTGCTGAGCACTAGGTCAGGCTGCACGGGGCCTCATCCAAACCTGACCTTGAATACCTCCAGTGTTCCAAAGGACACTTATTTGGTTTTCTCTTCCTTTCTTGAGTTTTCTTCTGTTGTCTCAGAGCTATGGGACACGGAGGGGGGATGTCGCTTTGTGCCTTCCCTCAGTGGTGCATGGCTTGGCATGGCCCTGCTTCTTCCTGTGGGAAAGCTTTCTCCTGCTAAAAGCTTCCTCGCACTGTGTAAAACAATCATCGTTAGTACTAATTGGGCAGCTTTGGGGTTAAATCTGCAAAGATTGCTTGGGTTTAGTAAATCCTCTGCCACCACAAAGCAGATAATACTAAACAAAAGATCGCCTTGATTAGATTAAAATTGGCAAATTCATTTCCCTAATCATCATATTGCCCTTCTCCTGGCTATTCAGGAATACATCAACATGACTTACTTGAAGTAATTGAATATAATTGTCTCTTTAACTCCTGCATGTAAAGCATCCATCTTTGTTAGCAGCATGCGCTGCTGTCCTGATGCCAGCTCGCCCTCCTCATCAGGAGGGGTGGGAATGAGAAGCAAAGCAGGGATGATGTTCATGAATTGGAAGCTGATTGCCTATAAAACCATTCATTATTCCTGACCAAGCACCTGGAAGAGCAGAAAAAGGAGCGGCACTGGTGGTGGTTGGTTTTGTCGCTACTCCCAGGGTGGGCAGCAGAGGAGGGACCCAAAGTGGGACAGCCCAAAGGGAGGTCACCCAAAGCAACCCATCCCTGGAAGGAAGTGGAATTGCTGACTGCCACTATTCAAATAAGTTGAAATGCCAAAAACAAACCAATCGTGCCCGTGGGAGGCAGGAAATTTGTGGAAATTTTTCTTAATAGTCAGATGTGCAAGGAGGGAAGAATTCTTTTCAGATGTTGCTGTACCAACAGATAGCTAGGAATAGAGGCCAAGCAACCCAGACACCCTGTGCTTTCTTATTCCCAGCTCTCCTGAGTGACTGGGAGATCTTTTTGTACTAAATTTTTGATATTACTACAGCAATCGGTCATTTAGTAGTAGGTAGTTACAAAACTAATTACTAGAAGTGTCTAAAGGCAGGCTGTGAAAAAGAAGAGGACAAGCGCTTTATCAGGGTCTGTTGTGATAGGACACAGGGAAATGGTTTCAAACTAAAAGAGGAGAGATTTGCACTGGATATAAGAAAGAAGTGTTTTACAGTAAGGGTGGTGAGGCACTGGCACAGGTTGTCAAGAGAGGTGGTGCATGCCCTGTCCTTGGAGACATTCAGGGTCAGGCTGAATGGGGCTCTGAGCACCTGATGGAGCTGCAGGTGTCTCTTCATTGCGGAGAACTAGATGACCTTTAAGGGCTGCTTCCAGCTTAAACAATTGAATAGTTCTATGATTATATGAAAACAAGACATAACTTGCCTTGTTTGAGATTCAGCATTTGACCCGTTGCTGTTTATGGCTTTGCTATTATTGGTGAGTTAAATTGGTCAAGATAAGGGCTGTTCCACTAAAACACCACCCCGATGCCCAGCAGCGTCAGCCCATCACCTTACACCTCCCTGCATTTTGTGGATATTCAGCCCTGGAGCTACCCCATCCAGGCAGTGTCACCACCCTATTTTGAGAAGATGCCAAATCTGACCCATAGGCACTCCAGCAGAGCTATGCAGGTAGGCATCAGGAATGCAGGAGAGTCCTTGCTCCTTTGGGTTTATTTTCATGAGCTCTCTGTGGAATGAGTGCCGCAGGAAGCCCAGCTCTGGCTGGTGAAGGTGTTTGTGGTGTCTGGTGAGTGGCTGTGCTGGGACAGTTTGTGGCCATGCTAGGAGTAAAACCCCTGTCCTGGGAGCAGAGCAGGGATGCCCTGGCACTACAGAGGGTGTGCTGGGTATCAAGACCTCCTTGCCCCTCTTCTCTGATCCCATGCACTGTGTCCAGAGGACAGCGGTGCCTCTGAGGAGGAGGGAAGCAGCTTTTGGTCCCTGCCAGCCGGGGCAGTGGTTTGGGCTGAGTGCGGTTTGGTGAGAGCAGGCACTGCTGTGCTTCTGACCTGGAAAAACACTGGCTGCCTTTTAAAGTGAAGTGTCCTCACGTAAGGGATCATCCTTGCCTGGGACGACGAAAGAGTGAATCTCCCTCCTGCCAAAGCAAATCCTAAAGGATGCGAGTTTATTCTCTGCCTGAGCTGCTTTTGGGGGAGGAGGGGAAGGGAGCAGAAGGGGGGAAGCAGCAAACAGTTACCCTACTGTGTCCCGACATCAGGCGAGCTGCAAAAATGCTCCCAGTGTATCGGGGCGTGCACGGTGCCAGCCCTGCGCCAGAGCACGGAGCATGAGGCTGCTGCGGAGCCTTAAATACTTTCCAGCCTGACTGCCTTAGCCTAACGCCTTTCAGCGCTGTTGGCAGGAGGCTTGTTTGTGTGCCTGCTCTCACCTCTCCCACTGCCGCGCCTGTGCCGCGTGTGCTTGGGAACTGAGCGCTGCGATGGGGGCAGGAGCTGCAGAGCTGGGGGCTGACACGCAGGGAAGGACGTACATGGGGATCTCTTCCAGGGGAACTGCAAGAGGAGCGCAGCCTCGCTGGATGGGGTCAGCGTAGCTCCACAGCAGCTGGACTCACGGGGTTGAAAAGCTGAATTTGAAGGCTGATAGAAAAAGAGTTGGGCGCTGCTGGAGTTTGCTCAGCATCAGCGAGAGATTCAGCCCAAGCTCTGGCGCTTGGCTTACGGATGGTGCTCTGCAGAGAGATGCTACCTGTCACAGAGGCAAGTCATGGTTCAGTACCAGCGGGGGCTGAGCCTCTGTTAATGGTGTTTCTTTGGCTTCAGTAATTTTTACAGGAAAGGCCCGGTGTAGTTGGGGGCGGTGGGAGAAATAACCTGATGAATTTTCCATTGGCTCAACTCACTCAAGTATTCTCGCCGTTAACTTTTGGGGTCAATAATAAATATTAAAACCTGTAGATTTAATAAGTCAATGTAGGTGTTCTCTGCCTTTTGAGACCACTTTATCTTTCCATCAAAGATGAAACAAGCTTCTCAAATGAATAAAAAATAGGGCCTCAAGTGATTACAAGCGCAAGCAATTTGGGCTCCTCTCTTAGAAGCTGGCAGTAGGCATTTCTGAGCCACTTCTGAATGCCTTCATGGTTTGCATTAGCACTGCTCTCACTGTTGGTTTTTAGGTAAATGTTTCCAGACCTTCAGCAGAGGTGCTCGCTGCCACTGCGGGCGTGGGGGACGGCGTGGGTCTGGGTCCTGCCAGGCTCCGTTGAGTCTGATTTGCGCTGCAAGTCTAGTTTTCCTTGGTGCTTCCTATAATCTCCTCGAGTTCAAAGAGCGCTTAGCTGCTTGTCTTTGTCAAAAACCCTGTTGGAGATCTTTTATGTCGAAGATGTAGGATTTCTCCGCATGACTTTGATTATTTATTCATTCCACTTCTCTGGTGTATGATAGCGCTGATATCATGAAGACCCCTTGTCTTGCACTGCTCTTGCTCTGAAATTCATGGAGATTTAGTGCCTTTGAAATTGTTTTAAAAGGAAAGGAAAAGTTTTTGAAGTCCCTTTTTTCTTCTTCTTCTTCTATTCCCCTCCACAGTGCCGCAGCACATTTTTCCGGCCTTCCACGCTCCTTTGCCCATTGACATGCGCCACCAGGAAGGACGATACCATTACGAACCTCACTCTATCCACGCTATTCATGGGTAAGTCTCGCACCTTTGCTCCTGAGCCTTGCTATGGCCCCATCCGCTGACCCTGTATCAAATTCCATTCCTGAAGCATGGGGCACTCACTGCCCTGTGAGTCATACAGCTCTGTTAGACCTACAGAAGTGCTGTGTAGCTCCGGGATACAAGTCCTGGAGATGGGACTGGCTTGTGGTTTTGCACCCACGGTGTTTCTCATGTCATAGTGTGCCTTTCTGACACCATCTTGGTGAAACTGCTTCAGGAAAGGGTAAAAAGCTGCCAGGCATTCCATAAATCAGTTTTATTTCATGGGGCTTTAGCATGGACAGGCTGAGTGACTCTGGTGTCTACATGCGGTCTAGAGGGGCAGGATCATGGGTTTCAATGGGTTCCTCTTCATGAGATCCCACAAATGCTGGCCAGGGGCTGTGCCCAGGCTGGGGGAATCACACTGGTCTCCTAGTCCATATCTCCAAGTCTCCTAGACATGGCAACCCAGTGGTCCTTGGAGAGTGGTGAAGACACGTTTATAGAGAGATTTGGGTTCACCTCCTATTAATTTTGAGCAGGCAGGAAAGGAGCCAGCAGGGAAGTGAGTGGGAGGATGTGGTGGCCATGTGGCCAGTGGGTTTTCTCCTCATCCCTGAAACACACCATCCCCATGGGAGGTGAGGGACAGCCTGATGGGCTGGCGGTCTCACGGCTCCCAGAAATCCTTTACCCTGTGATGGCAACCTGAGGGCAGGTCCCAGGGCATTCAGCACAGGAGAACCCACAAGGGCTAAAAACAATTTGTGTGAAGGGAAAGCGAAGCAGGTCTCATCACTTAAAAACTCTTATTTGTTCCCTCTATTATCCCCAAAGATTAGATGACCTTCCATGCCCCATGATTTTATGATTCTCTGCTCTGCGGCTTTGCAGGGCTGTTTGCAGAGCCATGCTTTTTCTGAATGGGTGTGAGTGGGGGAACAGTCTCTGGGAGGCAAGAAAGGAGACAGCAGCAGCCACAAGATCTGTGGAGTCCCACAGCTGCAAGGGCTTTATTCCACTTCCAAAACGCTGCAGGAAAAAGTGATAGGGCATTCCCCTGGATGCTAGCAGGAGACAAGTTGTCTTTTTGGCTGGCAGTCAGCTTGACTAGATGTTTAAAGAGGCAGAGAAGCTCCTTCCATGCTGTGTGCAAAGGGGAAAAAACAGAATGGGTCGCTAATGTGAGTAGGCAAAATGGGGGGGGGGGGGGGGCCTGTGGAGATTAATGAAGAAGTTCTGAGCTTGCCTGCACGTACATGCAGAAATTGCAGAAAAAAAGAACACACATTAGTTAAAAAATGTACTAGGAGACAGATAATAAGCTAGAGCTATACCTAAGACAGCACACACTGACTTCTGAAAGGGACATCTTCCAAACTGTGTTTAGGAAAGAGGATAGCGGATGCTCAGATGTTTGGCATGGGTTACTCACGCACCCCAAAAAGCTGGATAGAGTCAGTGCTGCTGCAGAATGGCTAGGTCTGTCTTCTTCTCAGGCTGGCACTTTGGGAACCATGCAGAGACTGTGCTCCCCTCAGTCCTGGTGCTGCATCTTTCCTGGGTCACCACAACAGTGATTTTGGTGGAGTCGTGGAGCAGGATTTTCTCCAAAATGCGATGCAGAACTTACCAGCTGTCCTGTGAATTATATCCTCTGGCAGGTCAGGTGTTCGGCTAATTAATGTTAATACTCTGATATCCTAGCAGCGGCTGAGTTTGTCTGTCAGGGAACCAAGAGTATCCTGCGTAGGATTTGGGAAGAATTGTTGGTATATTCCTACCGTCCTTATTTGCAATCCTTCACCTTTCCAGGAGAAGCTTTCACGAAAAAGAATTCTGAGTTACTGAAGGTAAAACTTGGTTGTTGGTCTTAGAAGAGGAAACGTAGCTTTCTTGGAAACTTTGTGTAAGATGAACCTTATTGCTTGGACATTGTGTTGAAGGGTGCCCATGTGAATGGTGAATCATCAAAGCAGAGCAGCTGACTGTTCCTTGGCCGTGTATTTTTGTGCAGTCTTCCGTGGCATTTGTGGAGCTACAGAAGGCAGCAGGCTTGTTGAAAACAACTTAGACTGAAATATCAATTACAGCTTTTGTGAGCGTGCAAGTGCGTACATGTGTCAGTCCTGTCCTGGGCCTTATTCTGCTGTCAGTTAGAGAGGGCTTTCCTGCAGTAAAGCAAAGCCTGTTCTTTAGAATCAGGGGAATGCAACTTCACTCTGGCTTTCTTTCCCAAGTGCATAACCACGCTGGGAAAATCCTCACCAGCTGTGGAGTTGGTCTCTTGTCCATTTTTTCTCTTTCAGTCTTATCGGCAAACATTTCTACCTGATCTCCTGCCCTTTCCTTTTTTAGATTTTGTTCTAATTCTCTTTTGTCTTCCCCTTCTGTCTCTCTTTCAGTTTCTGTTCCAGATACCACAAAATAGTACTCACCCTCCTCACTGGAGGATATCCAGTGTGAAATCACTCAGAATGTGGTAATGGAGCTGGGCTAGGGCACACTTAGCAGTTCTGTGCCTGGATAGGCTGGGCAGGCTATGTGAGTACAGAGGCACTTCTGTAAATTTGTACCCCTTCCCGGTGGTGCAGAAACCCATTCTTGTCTTTAAATTAAATAACATTGAGGAATAATGTATATTTTTACTCTAGAAAATTGTGGTAAATGTTTGGAAGACAATTTGTGTCACTGAGTTTTGGCTTCGTGATTAATTTGATCAATGCTTGACAGAGCCCCTAATTCATCAAGCCCGTATTCTAGCTGTCTGCTGTCTTGCTGGTACCAAATTTATCTAATTACATGAACATTGCACAGCAAATTAAGTGTAGTCTCATTTCTTGCTAACTATGGGGTCTTGTTACTTGCCTGCTGCATTATGTCAAAGGTTTGTTTCCTGACTGCTTGATGTGACGTGGCTGCGTTCCCCCACATCACTGTTTGCTTTTGGCCTAATGAGAACATAAGTTGTTTTATCCTAGCTGGAGGGAACACATCTGCAAGGTTGTCCTGAGCAGGACAAGCTTTGGTACCCTTTTCTTGAGAGTATGGATGGGAATATGGAAAACTCAAGCAATGAAAGATCCACATGCAAAGATGGGTCTGAAAAATGTTCTGCATTTTTGCTCACTGTTGTTGTTCTGTCCCAGTCAGTTCCTTGTTAAGCACCATGACAAATAGTTTTCAGAGCCTGAGTCTTCCCCACTGAGCATTTAGTATATCTATGCAGTTGTTGATCATGTTGATAGTACCCTGAAATATATTTCCTAGAGAACTTTATCTGGATAAAATAGTGTTTCTTCTGTCAATAGGACACTTCACTTTTTTACACAACCTGTTATTTTTTCTTATTTGGTGATACACCTCTTTTTCCTTTTATCAAGTGATCTCTTCTTTAGCATTAAGAATAATTTGTTGGAATCATGATGCTTTCTTGGCCAGTTTGGAAAAATGAAATATTTCATTCAGTTGATCCTTGAGCTCTGCAGTGCAAACCAATAGAAATATTGTGGAGTTAAGACATCAATTGGATTTTGGCGTTGTGGACTCAATGATCGTACAGAGGATGGAAGGAGATGGAAGGATTGGAGCCCAACAGACACTGCAAGAACATGTAGTGAGGAATGGATTAAAACCGAGTGTGGGAGGGAATCTCTTCCAGGACTGCAGAGTTAGAGCAGAATGAGTGAAGGAAAGCATACTGGTCCGTGTAAATTATATGAGACACCATTTCTCCAAAACAGTATTTGTTTGATGTTAAGGTCACCAAATACAGCACTCAAAAGCTAAGAAATGACAGAAATATCTTTGTAGGTTCTGACCTGTTTTGTTTTCATCCCCATAGTGCTTTAACTTGCACAGCTGTGCTCCGTGAATGGGTAATGGCGGATGCCGGATGCATCTCCTGCATGCAGCTTTTATTGATTTGTCAGAATTTCACTCTGTACTATTAGCTGTAAGCAGAACATAGATCAGTGTCACCTGAGTAGAAATCCTCAGAGGTTAACAGCTGAACCAAATTCACTTCATATGTTAAAACAGGTTCTTTTTTAGTGAAAGAGATAGTTTGCATTTTAGTGAGCTTCCTTGTGAAAACTTACACTGCTGGAGCCCTGTCTCTGCAAAATCTCTCTTATCTGCAAACCAAGGGGACTCTTGGAGCCAGCTTTGCAAGATCAAGCTCTCAACTGCAGAGTGAAGCAGCAGGTGAGGATGGCAGGTGAGCACTGATAGCTCCCTTGCATTCCCCCCTTTAGGGTGCTTAGCTACTCTCAACTATTTTTTTTTTTCCAAACTATAACAAAAATAACAGAAAACCTCTTAGCTCAGCTTAAAAGTACCTGCCAATGCAAGAGCCTTCAGGGCTAACCCTTGTAAACAGCATGCCTAGGCTAGACTCAGCAAGAAGCTTTTTAACAGTAGTTCCTAAACTGTGGTTAAAACCCATCAGGCATTATGCAGTGCAACAAACAAAAGCAGCCTTGTTTTTCTACTGACATCCCGGTGATGTTTCAGGTTGCAGTTCTGACATTATTTATTAACAAAATATTGTTGTTGTTCTTTTGTCCACATTTAGAAATAATTTTAGGAAGTAAAAAAAACAAACTGAGCTCATAATTCTGTGGCTTTTGAGAAGAGTGAATCTTCCCAAAGACCTACTGACAGAGGATGTTCCATCACCATGATAATGTGGAGTTGCCCTTAATTTCCCTTTGCTAGGGCTTTTATCTGTATTAATCACGGATCTTCTTCCATTTCCCTGAGATCTTAATATATTGCAGATTTTCCCTGATATTCAGCCTACACAGTTTTCCTTTATCTGATCCTATTGCCCCTCCTTGTTGAAGTTTGTTTTCCTTTTGCTGTGTTAAAAATTGGAGAACGCCTTTTCAGGATTGGTTCCCAGTGTGCCTGAGCAGCTTAGGTGGGTAACTCACAGGTGGCCAAAGTGACTGTTCATCAAAAGACTATGGCTCAAGTGCTTACAGATTCTCCACATTCAACCTTTATCTGTGGTTTTCCATTTTGGGTATGTTTCAGGGTGATTTTCTCTTTCCTTTGTTTTTGTGAGATTCAGCCAACAGAGGCCAAGTGGGGTTAAGGGAAAGTATGTTGTTTAGCCATACAAAAAATAATAATCATCATCTTGTCACGGTGTTCTGAGATATACCAGTGTTTTTTGCTTTATTGGAATTTGCTACTGTCACAGATGTGTCTTTTGCAGTTCCTATTAAAAAAAAAAAAAAAAAAAAAAAAAGCCAGCAACAAAACACAAACCTTCCTCAGTTTTGCAGGGTAGAAATCTTTTGAAAGATCTCCCTTCACACATGGTCAGTGGAGAGGTGTTAGAGGTTGGCAGTGAAATTTTCCGTGTGGCACTGACAACGCTCCAGCCCAACCGATGGGGGTTTTCCCACCAGTGCCCCCTGTTTTCTGCCAGGGCTCTCGTTCCCCCCGCCATTGGCAGAAGGGTGCCGGCCCCGTGCGTTACCGGGTGCGCGGTTATCTTTGTAGGACAGTCTCTCATGAGGCTCCAGCTTTGATCCCACCAGGTTGCTTGGGATGGAACCAGGTAGCATTCATTCCTGCAGCAAAGACGCCGCCAGGCTGCACCGCAGAACGTACGCACCAATAAAACATGTGTGTTTTCATATTTACTTTGCTACCAGCGGAGAAAATCTTTGGCAGGTCTTGATTGATGGTACTGTGCTGCCTTGGAGATACAGTGAGCTCCCTCCGGAGTCAGAGTAAACAGCTGCTTAGAGAGACCTTCTTATGTGTTTTGCAAATTTTTACGACTTTCACCAAATAGACACATCGCTCACTTGGGAAACAGGTTTGGGGGCTCCCACATCCAATTTACTCTGTCTCTTTCTTTCCCACATGCTTCTTTTATTTACTTAGGAAAATAAGAATGTGTGAGTGCACGCTAGTTTGCAGAGGCTGGTCCCCTCCGCAAGGCTGGTTCAGACCTCTCCCCGCTCTGTAATTAGCAAGAGTGTGTTGTTTGTAAGTGGCTCTTTGGTAACCTGCAGGAGGCGCTTTGGGGAACTATCAATACTGCTCTCACTGTAAAACTACCAGGTCTAATATTCACTGGTCACTTGACCCACCTCCAGTAGACCACAGATGAAATTCTGGTCTACTGCTCTTCTTTCTGGGGGACTGGAGAAAAAAATAACTTTAATTCCACGTGTGCTTTCTCCTTAATGTTTGAGAACTGAGAAGTGAAGGCTAACTAACTGTGACTCAATTCCGAAGGGGCTCGTGGCATGTTTTCAGGCATCAGAAAAGAAGTACACAGTTCTGCCTATCTCTGCAAAAGCAGAGAAGGTGCATGCTTCACATTTTCTGTCTTCAGTAGGATGACAGGCTGAGATGTGGTCTTCCAAAAAAAGAGCAAGCATAATCTGAAATGGTCATACAGGCCTGAATGCTTCTGTAGGTTTTTCAGTCTGCATACCATTCTAGGGGAAAAAATGGGTAAAAATTTCCAAGTGTTCTTTATTCTAAGAGATATCTAAGAGATATCTGTGCTGTCATAAAATTGAGAACATAGACTGTTCCTGTGTATTTGATTGAAACTGTCAGAATACTCTGAAAAAATCAGACCTGAAGTCCAGAGGGACTTCAAAGTGTGCAGCTTCAGAGTCACTGAACCATGCAGTCAGAAACAAGGTCCTACAGATCAGGCTTATGAACGTTTGGATTGGATCTTCAGCTTCTGTGTGTTGGCATCATCACAGTGAAGTGAGGGGCTCAGTGAGCTTAGATGAAGTCGTGCCCATTAGTACTCAGAGAAGATTTGGGCCACCAAACTGCTGGGGCTGTGACACCACAATGTACAGAATGAAAAACTGCAGCTCTAATTTAGCCTGATCACTGCCAAAAGTGTAAAAATGGCTAGGAGGTTTTACTGTTGAGAATAAAAGTCTGATCTCTGAGGTCTTTTATGTAAACCTTTGGCATGTGTTCGTTTAATATGATGTCACTCTGTAATCCACCATTGCTTTTAAATGTCATTCTCAGAGCTTCATGTCAGCGAGTCTTAAGTGATAATCCCTTTGCTTACCTCACTTTATAGTAGATTAAAAGTGACTTCATGCTTCCACCTTATCCGCTGCTAAGCTTGTGCTTTAGGAAAAATTTATTTGAACTCTCTTCTCCCACTGCTTTTTAAAGAGTTTCTAAGCAGTGAAGGTCTTTCAGAAGCTATCTCAATGGTATAGCCCACTTTTCCTTGGCTTTCAGCATCCTGTGAAAATGGATCAGTGTTCAGTGCCAGTCTCCTGCCCTGTCAAACTCCAATGTCACAAATTTGTTTCCCAGGTTTTCTCTCAGCTAAATGTGGAGCACGGCCTCTCCTGACTTTTCCTTTTTATCAATCCTAAATAAATCCCCTCTCTAGATGGTATTTCTCCTCTTACCAGTTTCGCAGGATCATGAGGACAGGAGGCAGTGAAGACTTTTTTGCCCCGGGGCTGCTCCTG
Organism: Centrocercus urophasianus; assembly: GCF_019232065.1. Taxonomy (NCBI): domain Eukaryota; kingdom Metazoa; phylum Chordata; class Aves; order Galliformes; family Phasianidae; genus Centrocercus; species Centrocercus urophasianus. Next base: position 3,609,029 of record NW_024884844.1, read on the forward strand.
TCCAGCACTGGGCTCATCAGGAGCTCTTGTAGCTCCTGTAGCAAATCCTTTCTCAGTCTACAGAGCTCTCCACGCAGTTCATCTTCCCAGTTCACCCTCCTTTTCTGCCTGAATGTCACCCTCCTACACCTAACACACCTCCCATGTAACACCCCCTTCCAGATACTTGCTGCATGTTGTCATATCCTTCCTCCTGCAGTAATGAACTGACCAGGCTGCAGTCTGTAACGTAGACTCAAATATCAGCCTGTTCAGCCTCCTCGTTTTCATTGTTCTCTGAAATCCTTCCAGTGCATGGAGAAAAAATGGACAAAATCCATCCATCCCATTGGCTTGCAAAATGAAGGTTGCAGCACATTGCTTTTCAGGTGCTGTTAATCTGGGTTTTCAGACACCAGTGGCCAGGGGAAGCAAATAACATAAGGTGCTGAGAGAGAAAAAACAAATAGCAGGAGTGCTGGCTTGTGATATTGGAAGAAAAAATGCAGGGTTTGTAATGTACATGCAGAGCGGAAATTTTAAAATCTCATCCAAAAGTTCCCCCCACGCAATAAAGTGCAGCGAAGTCAATTTACCCTGGAAGGATGAAGGACTGAGTCAACTCTGCTGGGATTAGAACATGTGGTTCGAGGGATCCTAGGTATTTCAGGGCTGGTTCTCGGACCACCCAGATGGCTGGGGGGAAAGGAAGAAAAAATAATAATAACAAAAAAAAAAAAAAAAAAAAAGAAAAAAAGAAGAAGAAAAAAAGGACGGGACCCTATTTGGCAAAACAGCAGTTCTGGATACCCTGCTTGCAGCTAACATCGTGTGCTCACATCTGCACAAATCAAAGGGCAGAGGTAGGTGCTGTTACTGTGACAAATCTCAGATCTGCAGAGTGCTCCTGTGGGAATGTGTGCGTTTAAGTGGGCTTCCCAGATCCTTGAATTTGACAATACCACATACGTATGCTTTTCTTTCATGTGCCAGACTATTGTGATATTGCACAATTTTCCAACTTAGGATTTTCATGTCTATTCTTTAATGTTTCACCATTGGCACTACATAGACAACTAACAGGGCTAAAGTGTAGGTCATTACTTGGGTCAATTTTTAAAAGTGACAGTATGATGTAAGATTGTAAGTCCCACTTTACTAGATCTGGCTAACAGTGTTATTTTCAAAGTGAATATTGTGGGTTTCAACATAATGGAGGGCCAGCTTGTCAACTGAGAAATGAAAGGCATCATGGATTTTTCAAACATGCTGTACTCCAGTTAATGCCAAACTGCCCCAGCTTCCATTGAAAATCTGAACCCATAGGCCAGCCCCAATGGAGATGTAAAGCTTGTAGAAATTAAGAAAATGACTGGAATGAATATATATTAACATGTATGTTTGGGGTCCGAGGTGTTCTGCCAAGTTATATGGTTCTTGTGTTTCTGTAGTGCTGATAGGGATGTTTTCTGACCTGCCTCCTCTCTATGGTAGGCCAGTGCACGAAGCCAAGCTTATGGAGAATCAAGGTTTACATGGTATCAGTAGACTAGACTCCACTTCAAGAGCAAATTTACTGTGTGCTCCACACTCACTTTATTGGCTTGTATGGAATTGACTTGTGATATGATTGCTGGCAGTAGTCAGTAGTCAAAGGAGATGTGACCCAATTATGAATTTTTCAAGCTGACGTTGGGGAGAGAATCTTGCAGCATGGTGGGAGGCAGAGAAGTAGCCTTCTCCCCTTACAGTAAAGGGATTTCTTTCTGCCTCAGCCTATTTTATCTCTCCCCAAACTCTAGCTATCCAAGGCACTCATAACAGCACCTGGTTGCACTTGGGCATGACTGAAAAAATATGCTGGGTTTGCGTGTGTAACTGAAGTGTGGTTGCGCTGAGCTTTCTATCGGTTTCAGCCTCTGAAAAATAAACCTGTTCCTAAATCCTGTAAGGGCCTTTGAAGTATTTTCCTTTTGATCCTGTAAAAGCATCCTGAAGAAGAATTTGTCTCATTCTTCCTTTTGTTTCTTTGTGAGAGGCTTTCCTAGTTTGATTCTGGAGCTACTTAGATGGCTTTTCATTTGCAGACCAGCAACAAGATGTGTTACCTGCTAGCTGAGCGTTTCATCTGAAAGCCTCTTAAGATCCCACAAGGTAACCACACATCCCAAATTACCACTGGTAGTAGAAGGACTACCAGATTGTGGTTAGTACATGACCAATAGGAAAGCTTCAGGCTTACAGCTGCGTTAAAGCGGTGCTCCTGCATGTGTATTTTTGTTTGTGACTATTTGTGTGAGTTCTGAGATACAACATTTGATTTCATATACTAACTTTTATGCTAGATCAAGTGTAGCACAATATCTTACAAGAGAAAACCGCATTGTGGATGACAAAATAGCAGAATGTAGAAAGATAAGGGAGTGAAGAAATTAAAGCATTCAGTCATCAAATCAGTAAATGAAAGGAAGATGAATCTACTGGGGAATAGGAAAGAAAGAGGTACTTGCAGGAGAGATTTGATAAGAAATGATGAGCTGAGGAGGCAGAGGAACATTCAGAGAAGAAATCCAGGCTACAGATTGTAAGGCTGTCTCAGTTCAGGAAAAACCTGGCTATATGCTTAATTATAAATGTATGCTTAAATGTTGACTTTAGAGGAGCTTAGGTGCATGCTCACATATTGGCCTGGCTAGAGGTGTTCTTCTGAAGGCACCATAAAAAGGAGTTATTACTAAACACTCCTGTGTAGTCATGCTGGAAAAACAGTTAATGTTGGAGATTTTTCATGTGACAGTATAGACTTGGCAGCTGGCTTCAGACCTGTTACACTAACGGATTATTTGTTGGTATTCTCATGAAGGGTTTCACTTCTGTAATGTTTCTTTTAATAATTTTGACAAAGTACAAATTAAGCTTTAATGAAAAGAGACTTCAGCTCCATGGTATACAGTAGGGCCCAGATTGGGGTGGATTCTAATATCTGCAGACCAGAGAGGATATTGAAGTTAGTTCCCAGAGGATAAATTAGGCAAAAGTTATTTCTAGCTTTTCCCCTTTCTTCTTAGTTCTCCAGCCCAACTGTTTCTGTGTAAGAAGTAATGCCATGAACACATGAAAAGCAAGGTGTCTACTGGACTTTTGTCCAGTACAGTTGAATGCTTAAGTACAATTATTACCTGTTTGTCTCTTATTCCCTGTAAACGTCTTTGAACAGAGAGCTGATCACAGTTTCACCTTTCATGGTGAAACCAGTGTCAACACTCCCAAATCATTTTAGTCACTTGTTGAAAAGCAAACTTCTAAATTCCTACTGAATTTCCAGCCATCATTGTAAAAGGAATCATGTACACATGCATAACCAAACCAAATGTCAGGTTAGGTCAGGAAAGATTAATCCATCCCTCCGGGCCAGCAGTGAGGAGATGACCAGAATGTAAGAGTCTAACATGGAACTGAGTCAGTTTAGATATTTTGCAAGCCCTGTTTTTCTGAGAGTCCCATGGGACCTCTATTGAGGATGAATGAGAATGACAGCTGCTTCATGTTCCTCACCAGAGCACCATCATGTGGCATTGCCTGGTGAGTCAGAGGGAAAGGCCTGCTCTCACCAGCACCACTTCCTCCATGTCCTGGGATTTTCTTTGCAAGTTATCTATTCAAGGCTTGGCTGGGTCTTGACCTCTCTTGGCATTTGAGAGCTAAACCTGGTATGACTCCAGATTTCCCACAACCGCGTCTGGTTTGAATCCTGTCAGTGCCGAGATGAGCGTTACCGCAAGAATAAGAAATCTTCACATAGTTGTTTGTTTGTTTGTTTAAGAGACAGCGTCTGCCAAATGAGAGGAAGGTGAGAGCACTGGGGGCTGTAACTTCTTTCCCTTCGGGTCCAGTATCCTATCAGCTTGCTTTCTCCACGCTTGATATCTGCAGAGCAGGGTTTGCGTTTTTGTTGAAGCATGCGATGGGTTTTGATAAGAATGATGCTGAGCAGAGCAGAGACTTGGGCTTTGTTTCCATACAGAGATTGCGTTGCTTCAGGTATATCAAACTGGTGCAGTGTATTGGTTGTGTTACTCAGTGAGCAAATGGGACAGACAGACGAGGACAAAAAATTCCTCGAGGTGCCCTGCTCTGAAGAGCAGATCATGCTTCCTCCCATTAAAATTGCACTGAGTTCAGTGGTTTCCTGTCCCTTCATTTGGTTTCTGACTGCATTGCCAAACTGGCCTTTATCCAGATTCTGGTTGCTGTGATTGATTTCATTGCTTTGCCTTTCCTAAGCCCAACCCCAGCCCTACCATCTCTGTGTTCAGTGGTGGCTTTTGTCCCAGGAAGGACAATTTTGTGGTTCACACATCACCAGCAGAATTACTGCAATCTGTGAACTTCCAGTGCAGTAAAGGTTTGTGTGTTCGTGTCTGTGCAGTTTCAGCGTGCCCTTCTCCATCCATTACCATCCAGTGGGTGAAAACCACGCTGATAACCTCTCTGCATATGATGCACTGTGGTCTGTGCTCCTGTGAATGCTTTTGAATTTCAAATGAAAGAGCCTCCAGGATCTGGGAGCAAATCTCAGCATGGCGGAGCTAGAGATTGAAGGGAAACTGGAGGCTTTTAGGTGCCCTTATTGGTGGATGAGGGCAGAAGATAGAGAGGGCATTGCTGGCAGTGTTGACTGTACGTGCTCTTGCTCTGTCCCTCAAATGGCTGAGCATAGAAAATGAACTGTGCCCCCTTGTGCCTTTTTTTTTTTTTTTTTTTGGCTGGAAGCTTTTTCAGCAGGTGTCAATGGTTGTGCTAATCTTCACAGTGTTCGTGAGTATCAAATGTGTACTGAGCACCGAGCAAGAGTAAGTATTTTGCCATTAAATTGTGAACGACTTTAAAACTTGCACTGTTATGTGATGAACATAAAGTGAATTGTTAATAGTAGAAGTTAGCTTCTGGACAGTTGAATTTCTTTGGTTTCTAATAATGCTATAGATTATTTAAACCACAAAACATTTTTAAAACCTGATTTACTTTCACGTGTGATGCCATTTGCTTACTTCAGCAAATTAAGTGGAAGATGCAACAAAAGCAAAACCCAAAACATATGAAGTGCGAGTCCATTGTAAACTCATAGACATCAGTCCAGTGGACACTTAGGTAGACATCCAGCTCCATCAGCAGCTGGCTTCTTCTTGAATGCTCACAAGAACTCACACCTCACTGCAAGCAGCATGGGCTGCACAAGATACTTGAATGTGCTGAGAGAAGACTAATGGGATTTTCAAAGGCTGCTACCGCATGGAAAGCCTTGCTGCCAGGATTTTGGCATGGCTTTGATTTCCAGGGTTGGTTTGTTTGTTTGTCACTGATGTCTAAGTAGGTTAAATAATCCAGTGTACCTGAGCAAGTCTGTTTTCTCATTCCCAGATCGCAGTGCAATGGCCCTATGTTTGCCTTTTCCAAAACTGGAGATAAATGTTTAAATTAAATTTTGTGCTGAATTATTAAAGCCATTGCAAATGTTTTCATTAAAATATGATTATGTTTAATAGCCCTTCTTTTGAATTTTAAATAGAACCAATACTTTGTGACTTAATTACTCAGCAATAGCTCTTTTTTAAAAAATCATTTTTACCTTAATAAGTTTAATAAAATTCTTGTATTTACATAGTTCCAACCTAAGCACATCTCATTTTACCAGCTAAGTCCATCATTTAAAGGGCACACAATGTTAACATTTTTTTGGCTCACATGAGACTTTACATCATGCTTTTCCCAAATAGAGCACTTTGGGAATCTGACATCTGAGGCTGGGATTCAAGGCTCAGCTGAGTACTGGAGGCATTGCATTTCCTGTCTTTTCACAACTGAGCTTAATGCCCTGCTTTTGACTGACCTGTAGGAAGGTATGGGGCATCGTAAGTTGGTGTCGGGCACCACACACATGGAAGTCGAGTGAGAGCAGTGGCTGGGAGAAGTGAGGCCATGACATGTGAATGGATCTCTGGCACATGGTGGCATGGTGATGAGCTGTGCTGTGCTCACATGTCCTCTCCTCCTTGGCTAGTACATGTGATATGTACTGGACCCTGACATAGCCATGACAGATGCACGAGGGCGGGCTCTTCCTTCCTCCTCAAAAAGCCATGTGTGTGCGTGTATAGCTCTCCAGCTAAAATGGCAATCAGTGATGACTCTTTGAATGTTTTTCTGCATTTGCATTTACAAAAGCTGGATAAGCCTTTAAAAAAAGAAATCTGATAAGTAGCAGGCAATTGAATTAACCACTGTTGACTGCATTGCTGTCTCTTAACAAACTCCATCTGTATGGTCTCCCTTTGTAGACACAATTTTATAACTTAATTTCCCTACCAAAACATCAGTGTTTACTTAGTAAGAAATCTGTTCTTTGTCAGCTTAAAACAGTGATTTCTTTATTACCACTCTGCGCAAGGAATGACAGCACAGAGTTGGCACTGGAGCAAGTCTGGTTGAGTCTACAGCGTTGTAATGGAAACAGGGTGAACTGAGGGTCAAGTATAATGGGATTTGTATACAGAAATGTGTCTGCATAAGGAATAGCTGCATGAGATAAGAGAATGAAAGATGAGGCCCTCAGGTCTGCCTTTGCGTGGTGGTGAGCTGCTGGCGGCAGGAGTGAGGTGTTGCAATGGATACTTAGAGCTGCTGACTTGGGGAGATGTGGTTACCTGGTGCTGGCAGAGTAGAGATGACTCCATCTGTTCATGCCTGTTCCGGTACTAGCTGGTGGAGGGGGTTGGTGGATGGATGGGGTGGCAGTTGGTGATTACTCTGTGAATGTCTTCTATGTAATTTTTATTGATATCAGGAAGCACGGAGTCAATGAGGGGTTTTCAAGCTATTACAGTCTGTGGCCTCCCTGAAAATTTTCAGTGGGGCTGTCAAGCATGGTATAGTAAATTTAGCCTGAATGATAGGAGGCTTGCAGGGGTTTTTTTGCTGTCTTTCACATCACCTATAGAAGTTCTTTGTGATTCCCAAAGGTTTTGCAAACCACGGGTTGAAAAGCACTGGTGTAACTTTTCAGCAGTAAATAGATGAGGAACATCAGTTCCCTGCTCCTTAACTGAGAAAAATGTAATAATTTCCTTTGCCATTGTTAACTGAAAGAACAGGAGAGCAGCTGTTGAGGAATGACACAAATGGATTTTGAGGCAGTACGTGGTTGATGATACAAAACACCGCATCCCTTCTTATCGTGGGTTGATGATCTCAGGGGGCAGCCTGGCTCCTTTGAAGTCTGTATGAGTTGCACAACTCTACTACCAGTGCTGAGGTTTTACTATAGGCCTGGGCTTTGGCTTATCACATTTAATTTCCCTTGCAGTAGAGCCTTCCTCAGTGTTATACTGCAAGCTGGAGGTGATAGAGAAAAGCCAGGTGTTTAACATGGTCAACTGAAATGAGGTCCTGCTTTCTCTGAATTGTGTTCATCTTTTCCCTATGAAAATTAACTGCTGAGTATTGACATTTTTTAAAAAACATGCATGTTTCATTCTGCTTCACCTTTTTTTTTTTCCTAATGATTAAAAAAAAAGGTTTTTTTTAAAAAAAGAGATAGATTAAAAAGAGGAAATTAAAATGGAAGAGAAGGATATTGTTAATTCTCTTACTTTGCGCAGGAAACACAGGGCATTTCAGAGAGAAAATCTTGCTAGAAATAAAAAGGCTTTTCTCCTTGTAGTCGTTTTATCAGTAAAAAACTTTTGCCTAGTTCTGCTTTTCAGCATGTAATTACTAGCTGTTCCACATCCACATAGCAAAGGAAAGGATGGTTAGATCAGCCAGCCTGCTGGATCAGATCTTACATTACATCTTGAGCTCTTTGAGTGCCATTAGCATTTCCTTTTAGAAGCAAAGAAATATTGACAGTTTGGTAGGTTATCTTGCGTTTTACTGCACGTTAGGGCACTTCAAAGTCTTTATGTAGTGATGGGAACTGTCATGAAGTAGATGTGAAAGGGGCCTTTGGTCCAACTAAACCTGTCAGCAAGAAGATTTAGGGCAGATGGTTATTATTAGAAATCAATGTATTTATTATATATTGTTCGTGAATATTTCCCTTTGGAGGTTTCTGTGAGTGCTGTTGCTGTTTAAAATGTGTCAAATGGCAATAAAATTAATTCCTACTGAAAACCCGTCAGGCTCCAACCCAAAGCTTTGCTATTATAGGAATGTGTGTCTTTTTCTTCTTTGTGCTGTGATGCACCAGAGACAGGTACACGCGGCACAGCAGCAGCGTATCTGGGGTGTGCGTGCGTGAGATATTTCTGTGTGGCTATCACAGTCACCTGTTCCTACAGAACTCCTCTGACTGCTGTGTATAAAAAGGCTTTGTAGAGATCTGTGGTGTACCTGTCCCTGTTCCTTTTTATTCCCCTTTGTTAACCATTTTTCTGGTACTGCCAGTTGGTTACAACAGCTTACTGCTGTCTAGAGCAAGCATGGCATCTTTCTAAAGCATGAAGTCCAGTGGTTTTCCCGTGTACTTTGGAAGAGAGAAATAAGAAATTTCAGGTGTTTTATAATTAATTGGGTGTAGGTTTTCCTTCCTCAGTGCCTTGCTTAGTTATAGGATTTCAGGAGGTTGGGTTATGGGAAGAGAACATTCCCAATAGAAAAAGGAGGGTATTAGCAGCAATATTAGTGCTGGAAGACACTGCTTTGGAACAAAGATTCATTTTCCATTCACCCCATGATTTACAGCACATTCCAACCAAGTGATTTGGCTATGGTCTTCTGGCATAACATTGTTTGCCCTTTCCCTGACATTTTGCATATAAAGAAAAGTTATGAGCTTCTTGGGCATTCAAGGTACCAGGAAATGCAGGAGTCTACCTAATTTGTTAACATGAAATTATAGATGTCTGACATAGACTCCGTTAGTTAACATTGGTTGGAGTAATGCTGCAGCCAGTTGATTGTATTACAGTCATGATGAAGAGGAATGGTCCCTTTTTGCCTTTCTGGGATATGACGGGTACGGAGCCAAGGCAGATTTAAAGTGTAATGAATGAATAAGCATTTTCCTCAGTTTTGCTTGACTCTTCCATGAGCTCCACTGCTGTGCTGTTGCTGCCACTGATGTACCATCTCCAGGACAGGCCAGCGTAACATGGAAAAGGACTTTTCAGAAATACTGTAGGTACAGTCTTTAAAATGTTAAGCTGCTCCATAGCATGTGAATGTCATTTTCTTTTAAGGCAGAAAAGCAACACCCGAAAGTAGCGTGGCGAGAAGATACTAGGCAGGGATGAAAAATTAATATCTCCTCCCCACACGCATACACTTCCCATTTGTTTTCCCAACCCCACTATCTTCACAGCTATGAGCAAAATACCCACTCAAAAGCGCTTATATCCTTACCATGTGTCCCAAGGGAAATCAGTCAGATGCAGATAAACAGCTGTGTCACATCCAACATATCTTTCTAACATCCACTTCCCACACTCCCCCTAGTTGAACATCTCTTCAGATCTCCCTCATCCCCCTGCTCAGCTCTGCCTTTGAGATTCGGTCTGTGCCTTCACCTGGCACCATCTCACTCCTCACTGCTTCCCACTTTGCTAGCCCCCTGCAATCTGCAGTTGCTTCCAAGCCTTCATCCCTTCCCTGCCATGAACTCGCAGCATCTTTGCCCCCCAGCTTTCTTATCCTGTGGCTTTCAGAACCAGATTCTCACGTCTGGCGGCTTGAACCAGAAATTCACACACCTCCAGGTTTGCATCACTCCTTCGGTCTGTCACTAGATTGCTTTCATTGGCTCTTCCATGCCAATGACTTCCATGACTTCTATCCATGCTTTCTTTCATGCCTTTTCTCTCACCCTCCTTTTCTCTCTTCCCCTCAGCCACCTTCCTTGAAGTTCCCCTTCTTAAAATATTCTTCTTCGCTGAAGGCTTTCATCATTAATCTCTCAAGAAACTATCTTAGAGACTCATCTACCATGCTTTGATTTATTCATTGTGTTGTTGTGGTTTTCTTGGCGGATATCTTACAAGAACTGAGGTGGTCATCCTTCTACCTCCACTGCTAAAGGAAAGATTGTGTGAAAAGGTGGGCTTTCAGAATGTAAATTAAAAGATCGTGTAAGTAAGGTAATTGGATAAAAAAGGAATATTAGGATCTGAAACAGAATGTTTACTCTCTTTGATGTGTTTTGGGAACATACGTCTGCACAGTGGGCTGTGTGGCTGATTAAGTACAAAACAACCCAGGAAAAAATCACCACTGTTAAACTTAAATCAAAGATCTCTCCTCAAGACACTAATTTGACTTGGTTTGAGGGTCTCATATCAACTCTGATTTCTAGCTTTGATGTCTGACTTCTTTGTCTGTTGCATAATGGAGGGCAATCTTAGTTATTTAAAATATGTGTTTTTCTTCCATTTTAATAGCAAATATTGTTGTTGTGTTGTGTTGCAGTTGTGCCTTTAAGTGTCAGCCAACGCTAGACCTTCGTTGTGCTAATTGTTGTGTAAGTAGAATAAAAATCTGTATGTAGATAGCACAGTTTCTATTCTGAGGACCACTTCCTATACAGGGTTACTTCTGCTGCCAGCTTTGCTTCTTCCAAGCGATGCTGTGGTCCCCACGTGCTGTGAGCAACTCTCGAGCTCAAGAACATTGCTAACTTCTGGTGGACTTCAGATTAAAAAAAAAATTGAAGTTCTAAATGAAAACACTTTTTATTTCATTGATTAAAAATATTAATACAGCCATATTAAGTGGATTTTAAACCTTTGTTACATTTGTTCTTGGTTCTAGGTATTTTAACCTATGGATTAAGTCAGGTGTGTCTGAAAACAGAATGGTCTTTCATAAGGAAAAATGAAAGATGTTTGGCTTTATCTTAAGCTTTAGAGCTTAAAAAAAAAAAAAAAAAAAAAAAAAAAAAAAAAAAAAAAA